>NW_024096460.1:9967500-10090000 GCF_016545835.1 Crotalus tigris | reverse complement strand
AACAACTGGAGCACCACTTGAACACCATTGGCATTGACAAATTCGCTATTAGTCAATTGCAAAGGCGGCCTTACTAGGAACTGCTTCCATCCTGCAACGATATCTGTAATACCATCAAACATCCACATCTGCCTATCCCAGGTCCTGGGTAAGGACTCGATAGGTAGACAAAATGCCAAATCCAGTCTGAACATCTGGCTGACTGTGCGATGATCCATAATAATAATAATAATAATGATGTTGGAAGGGACCTTGGAGGTCATGTAATCCAACCCCCTGCTCAGGTAGGAAACTCTGTACCATTTCAGACAAATGGCTGTCCAGTCTCTTCTTAAAAACTTCCAGTGTTGGAGCATTCACCACTTCTGGAGGCCGGTTGTTCCACTGGTTAATTGTTCTAACTGTCAGGAAGTTTCTCCTTAGTTCTAGGTTGCTTCTCTCTTTGGTTATTTTCCATCCATTGCTTCTTGTCCTGCCTTCAGGCGCTTTGGGAAACAGCTTGACTCCCTCTTCTTTGGGGCAGCCCCTGAGATATTGGAAGACTGCTATCCTGTCCCCCCTCGTCCTTCTCTTCATTAAACTAGACATACCCAATTCCAGCAGCCGTTCCTTATATGCTTTAGCCTCCAGTCCCCTGATCATCTTTGTTGCTCTTCTCTGTACTCTTTTTAGATTCTAGGAGTCAGACCAGAGAACGGTACTCTGTTTAAAAATACTACTAAAAATATTGAAGCCCCTTTAATGTTATTTTAAATGAAATTATAATAAGCTTCTGCTTGATTTTGTGGGAGGGGGAGGTTCTCTGTGCTTGAAAGGTTGGCCTCTTTGTAAGCAAAGCCTTAGCCAACCAAGGAAGTGAATGGTTAAGTGAAGCAAGAAAGAAGCCAAATGCATCAGACTGAGTCAGACTGAGTGAGGTAATCCTGTTTACCAGGAATCAGTGTGTCATGGTTAAGAAAGTTTGATTGCCCCCTCAGGAGAATGAAATGGTGTAAGCATTGTCTTCTTCGGCATGGCAGTGAATGACTGTGCCCTCAACTAGATGGAGAGATCTCCATTCTTTAGAAGCTCCTGAATGAAAGCTTTGTAAACAGGAAGCACCAATAATTCCCCTCACAAATGGACCTCATTTGTGGGGTCCTTGGTGCTCTCTGAGCTTGGTTGCATTCTTGCAGACGTTTCATTACCCCACTAGGTAACACTATCAGTGCTGGAAGAGAGTGGGGTTTTTTTCTCTGTGGCTGGCTTCCCCATTGGCTTTACTTGTCAGAAGGTCACAAAAAGGGATAACATGAACACTACAACTGTCCCAAATATGAGTCAGGGAACACTATAATTGTCATAAATATGAGTCAGTTGCCAAGTGTCCAAATGTTGATCACATGACCCTGAGGGATGCTACGATGGTTGTAAGTGTGACAAATGGTCCTAAGTCACTTGGTAAGGCCACACCTGGAATACTGCATCCAGTTTTGGTCACCATGATGTAAAAAAGATGTTGAGACTCTAGAAAGAGTGCAGAGAAGAGTAACAAGGATGATTAGGGGATTGGAGGCTAAAGCATATAAGGAACGGCTGCTGGAATTGGGTATGTCTAGTTTAATGAAGAGAAGGACGAGGGGGGACATGATAGCCATGTTCCAGTATCTCAGGGGCTGCCCCAAAGAAGAGGGAGTCAGGCTATTCTCCAAAAAGCCTGATGGAAGGACAAGAAGCAACGGATGGAAACTAATCAAGGAGGGAAGCAACCTAGAACTGAGTTGGCGCAGGAAGAACATTCTTTGTTGTGCTTTTTTTGATGATGCTTTTGATGTTAGGTGTGAAGGAAGCAACCTGGAATTAAGGAGGACATCGAGGACAATTAACTGGTGGAACAGCTTGCTTTCAGAAGTTGTAGGTGCTCCATCACGGGAGGTTTTTAAAGAAAAGATTGGGCAGCCATATATCTGAAATGGTAGGGTCTTCTGCTTGAGCAGGGAGCTGGACTAGAAGACATCCAAAGCCCCTTTCAGTTCTATTTTGATTGATAGAACATTGTATGCGCAGCCACATAGTGTATCAGTTGAAGCTTCCGGATACTTTTCAAGAATAGCTCTATGAAGAGTGTATTGCAGTAGCCCACACGGGAGATGATCACAGTATGAGTGACTGAGACAAGGGGTTCCTTATCAGGAAGGGGCATAAGTAGTGCACAACACAACGTTGAACAAAGGCCCTGCTTGAGCAGAAGACATGAGTCTAAGACAGTGGTTCTCAACCTTTTTAATGCCGCGACCCCCAACCGGTCATAAGTCGAGGACTACCCAACCGGTCGTAAGTCGAGGACTACCCAACCGATCGTAAGTTGAAGACTTTCCCTGCCCAGGAGTGCTGCGCATGCGTGGTGCCGCCCCCTGTGCTGGCTGAGGCGTAGCTGGCAAGGGGCAGCGACAGTGCAGGGCGACCACCGGCTGGACCACCAGCTGGCCCAGCCCAAGGGAGGTAAGGCACCCACTGGGCCCCACACGCGCCAGCAACCTTCCCTGCCCCCACCGGCCTCCCACCTCCCACCCCTGGCCCTCTTTTACTTACTTTTAATAGTTGCTCAGCAGGGAGGGGTGGAAGCTTCCAGACAGCTCGCCTTCGCTGCAGACAACTTGCAGCACCGTCTGCAGAATGGGACTTTTGGTGGGCTCAGCAGGGCAGAGACAGCCTGGACAATTCCTATTGGCTTTTGAAAGCCAATAGAATCAGACTCTATTCAAGAGAATCTATTCTATTGGCTTTCAAAAGCCAATAGAATAAAAGGGAGTAGCGCAGCTAAGGAAAAGGGGGGAAAATGGCGGACTGCATTATTTGGCGACCCCTGTGAAATGGTCGTTCTGACCCACAAGTTGAGAACCACTGGTCTAAGAGGACCTGCAGATTATGTGCTGGATTTGTCTGGGGTAGTGCAACTCCATCTAGGACCAAAAATGATAAACTCCCAGATACAACATCTTAGTGGGACAGGTGAAACTGCTGGGCTCTTGGAACTTCAAATTTGCATGTTAAAATCTCCTTTTTGTACGGTTAGTTGCAATGTTGAACAGTTGCTAAGCCACACCAACTGGCTGTCATGGTTTTGATAAATGAGACCAGCAAAAAGAACTCCAAGGCAAAAAAAGTTTCCTTAAAGAACATATTTATTTGGCTACATAATATCGGCACGCTCAAAAGTGAACCCAAGACTGAAATACCCCCTCCTCCCCCCAAAGGTTAGAAGGTTACAAAGTTAAACTTCCCAATCCAGTAGTATGTCATAAATCACATTCCCCAATTAACTATTTGCAGAGGGCTTTCTAAGGAAGGTTATAGCCCACCAAAATGCAGTTAGCAATGACCTTGGTTCCCACAGAACAATTTATTGTTATGTCTAAGATAAAGCACTCATTCCCCCCTCCCAATTCTGTGGCAACCGAAAACAAAGGGAAAATGACTTCAGCTAATTTCATTTTAGAGTTGACGCTAGCTTTCTGCAGTGATGTTTCTTGGAATTCATAGGAAATGTTGTAATTCAGAAGAGTCCAACCTTGACGACTTTAAGACATAGGTCTTAACGTCACTAAGGTTGGGCACCCCTGTTTTAATTAGAATGATCATCATCATCATCGTTGTTGTTGTTAGTTGCGAAGTCGTGTCCGGCCCATCGCGATCCCATGGACAATGTTCATCCAGGTCTTCCTGTCCTCTATCATCTTCTGGAGTCCCTTTAAGCTCACGCCTACTGCTTCAGTGATTCCATCCAGCCACCTCCTTCTCTGTCGTCCCGTTCTTCTCTTGCCCTCAATCTTTCCAAGCATCAGGCTCTTCTCCAGTGAGTCCTTCCTTCGCATTAGGTGGCCAAAGTTCTTGAGTTTCAACTTCAGGATCTGGCCTTCTAAAGAGCAGCCAGGGTTGATCTCCTCTAGGACTGACCGGTTTGATCACCTTGCAGTCCAGGGGACTCGCAGGAGTCTTCTCCAGCACCATAGTTCAAAGGCCTCCATTCTTTGGCACTCAGCCTTTCTTATGGTTCAGCTTTCACAGCCATGCATTGCAACTGGGAAAACCCATCATCATTGTAATCAATTGTCTATCCACTGCAGGATGAAGGACTCTTCTGCACATTTCCAACAAATACAATTAAAATACTAAGTGGGATTTTGCCAAGTTGTCCAGAGGGCATCAAGTTGAGGAAGCTATTTGGACTTGTAGAGTCATCAAATCTTCAAGATCCGGGCGGAGGGGGGGGGGGGAAGAAGGGCAGACATCACAAATGTTGAACAATTTATGGGTCTTGGCAGCTGGTTGAGCATTCTGGACCGAAAGCACGAATCGTATGACATTTTGAAAGTCTGACAAAGACTGTTTTTCTCAAAAAATAGCTTTCAAAAGTAAAACAGGAATGCAGAAATGGTGAGATGGATCGGACCTCTCCTGAGCTTTATGTCCTCTCTGTTACACCTCCATGGGTGCCATCTCTGGGGGAGGGAGGGGGGGGAAGGAAAGGAAAGTGCATATTTCTGCATTTAATTCTTCTTCTTTTTTTTTGCTGTTCTCCGTTCACGGCCTCACCACCTGCGCCTCCTTATGATAATCTGAAATGTCTGCTTATGCCCAACAATGTATTCATGCGACAATGATTGAAAATATCTGCAGCCTCCCCATTGTTCACCTTAATTTAAAAAGCCATTGCTCACAAAAAAAAGCCTTCCCAATCTTTTTTTTTTTTTTGCTAAGTCTTCCCCCCCCCCACACCACCATCAGCATGATTTCTAAATGGCATAATCACAATTAATCAAAATGCCAGGAGACGTCTGGGAGAACTCTTAAGCATCAGAATGTACAGCAAGTCCACGTTACTCAGAAACCTTTCTGGCATTACCGGCGGGGTAGTTCTGCGCGGTAAAATGTTGCCAATCTTTCTGAAAGGCTTTGCTTCCTTGTTCTTTGATGGGGCCTGGAGGTTTTTAAGAAGAGATTGGACACCCACCTGTCTGAAATGGTGTAGGGTTTCCTGCTTGAGCTGGGGGTTGGACTAGATGACCTCCATGGTCCCTTCCAACTCTGTAATTCGGTTATTCTGCTTTTTGTTCTCTCCAGTCTTCTCCTGCAGCTCAGAACTGGGCAGCCAATATTTTAATTCCTCTAAGACAGACATGTCAAACACAAGGCTCGGGGGCCGGATGCGGCCCGCGAAGTGGTTTCATGTGGCCTGCGAAGCCATTCTGGAAACAGTGAGGGAACGGCCCCCACTGCCTTGGCCCTGGCCCTGGCCCAGGCTGGCCGGCTGGGAGCCAATGTACAATTTTGTGGTGGCCATCTATGCTGAAACGCATTCAGTCTCCCTCTGACTTCGCCCTCGTACCCATCATGAGCAACCTGGCTAAGGAGAGCAAGCACAGCAGCAGCAGCCTTGAGGAGGAGGTAAGTGCAGCTGGGCGCCCCCTTGGGGAAGTGGGGCTGGGCTTGGTGCCGTGGGTCCTTGAGGGCCAGGCTGGGTATTTGGCCTCTGCTGCCCAGGGCTCCGGGCAGCCCACACCACCATCCAGCCCCCACACCACATGGCCTGAGAGGAACAATGAGGCTCCTCCAGTGGACCATGCCTTGGCACTTGCCCCGGTCCCACCCCCTTCTGCCAAAGACCCTCAGATCTGTCCCATTCCGGCCCAGGCCCCCACAGGCACCCTTGACGCAAATGGTGTAGAGCTGGCCACACCCACCCAGTAGGCCACACCCACTCCATCCACACCCACCCAGTAGGCTGCACCCACCCTGGCCACACCCACCCGGCCTCCCAAGGGCAGCTGCAATGCTGATGCGGCCCTCAATGAAATTGAGTTTGACACCCCTGGTCTAAGACGAACAAAGAGAGAAGCAACCTAGAACTAAGGAGAAGCTTCCTGACAGTTAGAACAATTAACCAGTGGAACCACCTGCCTGCAGAAGCTTTGAATGCTCCAACACTGAAGTTTTTAAGAAGAAACTGGACAGTCATTTGTCCGAAATGGTATAGGGTCTCCTGCGTGAGCAGGGGGTTGGACTAGATGACCTCCAAGGTCCCTTCCAACTTTACTATTACTATTATTATTATTATTACCTCTAAGGTCCCTTCCAACTACTTCTTCTTCTTCTTCTTCTTCTTCTTCTTCTTCTTCTTCTTCTTCTTCTTCTTCTTCTTCTTCTTCTTCTTCTTCTTCTTCTTCTTCTTCTTCATATTATTATTATTATTATTACCTCCAAGGTCCCTTCCAACTTTTATTATTATTATTATTATTATTATTATTATTATTATTATTATTACCCTTCATAATTCTAATATTACGTTTAATGTCTAGGAGCAAAGGGCAATCTGCTTTTTTTTAAACTTCCAAACTATAAAAAGGCGCATGATTTACTAATATCAGTTTTGCCTTTTTTTTTTTTTAAACAACAACAACAAATGACTAAATCTCAAAACTTGATTGAAGATTTCAGTCCGTTCTTTTCTGCAGGTTTCACTGGGATGTTGCGATTCTGCCCACTGGGATGTAAAAATACAGAATGGAATACAGAATAACAAGAGTTGAAAAGGTGCTTGGAGGTCTTGCTCAAGTCGTAGAATCTTGTTCCATTCCAGACAAATAGCTGTCCGGTTTCTTCTTGAAAATATTCGGCGATGGAGAACCCACACCTTCTGAAGGCAACCGTTCCACTGATTTATTATTCTCACTCTCTGGAAATTTCTCCTTAGTTGCGGTGAATGCTCCAAGGTTTTTAAGAAGAGACTGGACAGCCATTTGTCCGAAATGGTATAGGGTTTCCTGCCTGAGCAGGGGGTTGGACTAGATGACCTCCAAGGTCCCTTCCAACTTTATTATTATTATTATAGCTTGGATCACTCTTTGACAAGCTTCCCTCCGTTACTTCTTGTCTTGCCCTTGCCTGCATGGTTTTGTGCACATCTAGATTTGCACAGGTGTCATCTCTCCTGCAGGGCCTGCATTAGCTTCCAATTCTCAGGGTCCGATTCAAGGTGCTAATTTAAAGCCATATGTCATGGTTCCGACAGATGAAACTCTTCAAAGAACTTCAAGGCATTGTTTACCTTAAAGGATCTTTATTTGAGTAGCATAGCATCAGCACTAACATAATTGAAGCCAAAAACTGAATTCCCGTCCCCTGGGCACATAGTATCAAAGCACAATTCCCTCCTCCAATTAACCGTCATAAATCACATTCTCCAATTAGCTTGAAGTGCAGGTTTCCTGTCCAGTTCTCCAGCATGCCAATTCTTTATCAGCTCTGGGCTCAATAACCTTGATTCTCACACTAAGTTTAGTGTTGTTATGTCTAGCTGGACTCTCGTTCACATCCCCCCCCCTCCCAGCATCATCTAACTCTAAAAGCGAAAGGGAAAAGATGGCTACATTTCCATCTGTTGTCAATGCAAAAACATCCGATGTTAGCAGCCTTGACACCATATGTAGTATGGGTCAGATTATTTCCCAGTTACATCTGCCTGAATCACCAGAGCAGAGAAGAGGGGATGCTAAGGCCCCCTCTCTTAAGGAGGTCTACTTAGCAGGCTCCAGAAGAAGGACCTTTTCTGTGGTGGCTCCCTCCCTGGGGAACATCATCCCTGCAGAGATAAGATTGGCCCCCACCTTGACACTGTTTAGAAAGGCCCCGAAGCCATGGTTTGGCCAGCCGGCTTGGGGCCCAGAGAGTGATTATGGATTCCATCAAGGGTTTGGTTTGACTGCTGTTGCCCTGGGGGGGGGGGTTGAGAGTTTATTGAGTTTTGTATTTGGGGTTTTATTTCTATCAGCTGTCCGGAGTCACCGTGAGTTGGGCAGCCATATAAATTTTCTTAATAAACAAAAATGAATAAATACAAGAAAGATATGCAGAGAAGAGCCACAAAGATGAGTAGGGGACTGGAGGCTAAAACATACAAAGGAATTGGGCATGTCTAGTTTAATGAAAAGAAGGACTAGCAGTGGCCCAATATCTAGAAGGCTGCCCCAAAGAAGAGCTATCCTCCAAAGCACCTGAAGCCAGGACACGAAGCAATGGATGGAAACGAATCAAGGAGAGAACCAACCTAGAACTAAGGATAAATTTTCTGACAGTTGCAACGATTAATCAGTGAAAGGTCTTGCCTTCAGAAGCGGTGGGTGCTCCATCACTGGAGGTTTTTAAGAAGAGATTGGACACCCACCTGTCCGAAATGGTATATGGTTTCCTGCTTGAGCAAGGGGCTGGGCTAGAACAGGGCTTTTCAACCAGTGGTACGGGTACCACCTGTGATGTCAACGCTGCAAATACTGTATGTTCTTGCTTTGGCAATATGCAGAACTGTCTGATATTTTTAAAGTTAATGCAGAGCAGAAGAGGGTAAAGGGAAAGAGAGAGGAAGGAAACCGTTGACCTTCATACTAACTCGATAACGTGATATATGACAGCTAATTTGGGGAGGGAACATGCTGATAATTTAATTGCTCAGGGGAAGAGAATTTAGATCTTGGCATACCTCCATTATGCCTGTGCCGACATTTTGTAATAATAAGACTTTTAGGAAAATCATTGCCTGGGAGTTCTTTGAAGTGTTTCATTAGCCGGAACCATAACATCGGTACATCGGCACCTAGCAGGTGGTACACGACCATCCTAGAAAAGTGGTAGCGGGGGAGGGGAATGAGCTGGACTGGTGGCAGCACCGCACAAGCCTGAGCGAGAGACGGCTGGAGCTGCAGGGCTGTCAGGGCTCAGTGGAAGCACCAGGATCAGCGCCAGGATCCAGCTGGAGCTCGGTGTTGATCCTGGCGCTTCTGCTGAGCCCTCAAGAAGCATCAATCAGCTGGAAAGCAGCACTGATCCTGGCGCTTCCGCTGAGCTCAGAAGAAGCGTCGATCAGCTGAAATGTTGCAGCATCTCCAGGGTCTTGTGATTTACATTCAGATGCTTGGCAACTGATTCATGTTTATGACAGTCACAGTGTCCCAGGGTCATGTGAAGTGACCAAAACCTGATGCAACCACCCAGCAGACGGGTGGAATAAAAACCAAACACCCCCCCCACCCCACCCCCGCTGCCAATCCACAACAGAAATGCTCACAACAATGAAAACCTCGGACAGGAGGAAGAGTGCTGCTGGGTGGGCAGGCAGCTGTCTTGCTTGGCTGTGGCTTGGGGAGCACTTTTTTCAGTGCCATTGTAACTTTGAACAGTCACTAAGCGAACTGTTGTAAGTCGAGGATTACCTGTACTTCATCAGTTTTTTCCTTTTTGGGGGGGGGTCATCATGTTTTTGACCCCTTGCTAGGCGACTGGTGGTACTCGGATACTGCCGTATCCTAAAAGTGGTGCAATGGGTGAAAAGGTTGAAAAACCCTGCCCTAAAAGAAGGCACATGACCAGCTGTCTGCAAGGAGTATAAATCCTTCCATTCCCCACCCTCCGGTCAGAGCTGAGGAAGCTTCTTGGATGAGAAACAAAATGTCTTGAAAGAAAAACAAGAAAGTCCAGTTGCCTTGCCAAAAAGCATCTTTGGGGCAATTGGGCTTTGTTTTTTCTTATAGACATTTTGCTTCTCATCCAAGAAGCTTCTTCAGTTCTGACTGAAGTACTGTCAGTTTTGACCGTCAAGAACTGAAGAAGCTCCTTGGATGAGAAGCCAAACGTCTTCAAGGACAAAAACAAAACAAAGAAAAGTCCAGTTACCTTTTGAAAAAGCACGTTTGGGACAACCATGACCTGGATAACTGAGAATCCCCATCCATATTTGCCCCAGCCGTTGTCTCCCAGCCCAGCCTGTGATCCTTATATAAGCTCCTGATGGAAAAATGGACATTAATCTAGGAAATAAATTCCTTGCTTACACAACACAATGGGTGAAAAGGTGGAAAAGCCCTGGACTAGATGACCTCCAAGGTCCCTTCCAACTCTTGTTATTCTGCTATTCTCTTTTTCTGTTCCTTCAAGTACAATACTTTTGGGGAGCTGCCAATTGCATCCTTAAAACTCCGAATTAAAGCTTAAAATGAGCAGGCAGCCCCAAGCCTGAACACAGAGAAGTTTGTGCACAGATTCTTAACCCCGTGGACTTTGGAGCACCGTAAGCCTGAACAAACCATAGCAACACAGATAAGAGCTGAACAACAACAGCCCAGAGATAAAGACACCATCGTGTGTGGTAGTTGTGATGGCGAGGAAAGGCTTCCGTTTGTAAATGCATGAATGCACAACCTTTCAAGATTCAGCCTAGGTGCAATATTCTGCAAGAGACTCTGAACATTAGAAACTAATTCTCAAAATGACAAGGGACTGGAGAGGCGCCATGCAGAGGAAATGAATGGCAAAGCTTGGAAATGAAAAACAGAAGGCCAGTTAGCGCTACCGAGGTGTAATTAAGCAGAATGAGGTGATAATAAGGGATAAAGCACTAAAATTGAAGGGGGCAGACTCGGATGACTGTAGCTCCTCTCATGGTTTTTTTCTTGCCTGGTAATTTATCACTTCGATTGCAATTCTGTTTTTTATTTTTACAGAGTTGGATGCTATCTGCAGTACAGGTAGTCCTGGACATGACCAGAATTGAGCCCAAAGTTTCTGTTGCTAATTGAGACAGTGGCTAAGGGAGATTTGGCCCATTGAACAACCCTTTTTTGCCATAGTAGAATAGAATAGAATAGAATATGGAACGGAACGGAACGGAACGGAACAGAACAGAACAGAACAGAATAGAATAGAATAGAATAGAGCTGGAAGGGACCTTGGAGGTCTTCTAGTCCAGCCCCCTGCTCAAGCAGGAGAACTTATACCATCTCTGACAGGTGACTGTCTAGTCTCTTCTTAAAAACCTCCAATGATGGAGCGCCCACGATTTCTGGAGGCAAGCTGTTCCACTGGTTGATTGTCCTCACTGTCAGGAAGTTTCTCCTTAATCCCAGGTTGCTTCTCTCCTTGATCAGTTTCCAACCATTGTTTCTCCTCCTTCCCTCTGGTGCTTTGATGAGCCACCTGACCCCCTCTGTCTTGTGGCTGCCCCTCATATACTGGAACACTGTTATCATGTCTCTCCTATTTCTTCTTTTCTTTAGACTAGCTAAACCCAAGTCCTGCAACCATTCTTCATATGTTTTAGCCTCTAGGCCCGTGGTGGCGAACCTATGGCACGCGTGCCACAGGTGGCACGAAGAGCCTTCTCTGTGGGCACGCATGCCGTCACCTCAGTCCTAGGCCTTCAGCTGGGTTTTACAAAACCGTTTCACTTTGCGCCGCCATGTGCAAAAAAAAAAAAAAAGGTTCAATCAATCAATTTCAGCTTCTCGTGGGAAAAAAAATCTCACAAAGTTGGAATTGATTGATTGAACTTTTTAGTCCCACCCAGTCTGCCCTTACCACTGCAGCCACGCCTACCCAATGGGCCACGCCCACCCAATGGGCCACGCCCACCCAGCACCCAACGATACATAAGTGGGTTTTGGGTTGCAGTTTGGGCACTCGGTCTCTAAAAGGTTCAGCATCACTGCTCTAGGCCTTGGATCATCTTAGCTGCCCTTCTCCGAATTTTTTTCCAAACTCTCAACATCTTTTTTTGTGATATGGTGACCAAAATTGGCTGCAGTATTCCAAGTGTGGTCTTAACTAGGGTTTTACAAAGCGGTACTAATACTTTGCGTGATCTTGATTCTATGCCTCTGTTTATACAACCCAGGATTGTATTAGCCTTTTTCGTTGTTGCTGCACACGGCTGGCTCATAGTCAAGTAATTGTCCACTAGGACTCCAAGGTCCCTCTCACAGTTACTGCCCTTAAGCCAGGTCTTGCTCAATCTGTATTTGGACCTTTGGTTTTTCCTGCCTAAATGTAAAACTTTGCTTTTCTCCACGTTGAAACTCATTTTGTTCGACAGGGCCCATTGTTCGAGTTGGTCAAGATCTCTTTGGATCCTGAGTTTGTCTTCTGTTAAGTGAATCACTGCAGTTGTTAAGTTAGCAACTTGGTTATTAAGTGAATTTGGCTTCCCCCATTGACTTTGTTGTCAGAAGGTCACAAAAGGGGATCACGTGACCCCCTCCCGGGACACCGCAACCATCGTAAATATGAACCGGTTGCCAAGCATCCAAAATTTGATCACGTGACCCGGGGGAGGCTGTGAGTGTGAAAACTCGGTCATAAGTCACTTTTTCCAGTGTCCTTGTAACTTTGAACGGTCACTAAACGAATGGTTGTAAGTCAAAGACTATCAGTATTAATGGAAAATGAAGAGTTGGCTGAAGTTTCCTTACCTGCTGCACGGGAATGTGTTGGGCAGGGGCTTTAGAGGGAGTCTAGCCCCTTTACTCAGTGGAGTTTTGCCCTAAATTGTCTCTAACAGTTGGCCATTCAGTCTCCAGCCAGGAAGAGTCCGTCAGAAGGTTGGACTTGGCTTCTAGATTACTACATTGTGCTTCTCCTGGGGCTGTCCTTGAAGACTGTTGAGAAGGTTCGGCAGCACTGGAAGCCAGAGTCCATCCCCTAAACCAGGACTAGGCAATCTTGGCCCTTTTATGACTCGTGGACTTCAACTCCCAGAATTCCTGAGCCAGCCACGCTGAGGGGAAAGGGAGAGGTTTCCAAGCTGAGCCAGGCTGGCTCAGGAATTCTGGGAATTGAAGTCCACGAGTCATGAGGGGGCCATAGTTCCCCCGTGCTGGCTCAGGAATTCTGGGAGTTGAAGTCCACGAGTCATAAAAGGGCCAAGATTGCCTATTCCTGAATTAAACCCTACTAAATTATACAGGGAGCCCTCCACTGATGACCACAACTGAGCCCAAAATTTCCATTGCTAAGCAAGACAGTTGTTAAGTGAGTTTTGCCCCATTTTATGACCTTTCTGGCAACAGTTGTTAAGTGAATCACAGCAGTGGTTAAATTAGTAACAGGGTTGCTAAATGAATCTAGCTTCTTTGTTGACTCTGTTTGTCAGAAGAATGCAAAAGGGGAATCACATGAACCCGGAATACTGTAACGGTCATAAATATGAACCAGTGCCCAAGCATCTGATCACATGACCACGGGGATTCTGCAATGGCGATAAGTCACTTTTTTTCAATGCCATTATAACTTCGAATGTTCACTAAACAAAGGGCTGTAAGTTGAGGACTACCTCGGCTTACAATCATTCGGTTAGTGACCGTTTGGAGAAGCCAGCAGACTGTGAGTTGTACTTCTGCCTTAGCCATGAAAGTTAGCTGTAGGGCTTTGGGCCAATTATCAGGTGACTGGGAGTTCTAGCCCCACCTTAGCCATGAAAGCCAGTGGTGGGACTTTGGGCCAACCACCAGGCGACTGGGAGTTCTAGTCCCACCTTAGCCATGAAAACCAGTTGTGGGACTTTGGGCCAACCACCAGGCGACTGAGAGTTCTAGTCCCACCCTAGCCATGAAAGCCAGCTGTGGGACTTTGGGCCAACCACCAGGCGACTGGGAGTTCTAGTCCCACCTTAGCCATGAAAGCCAGGTATGGGACTTTGGGCCAACCACCAGGTGACTGGGAGTTCTAGTCCCACCTTAGCCATGAAAGCCAGTTGGGTGACTTTAAGCTAGTTTCTCTCTCTCTCAGCCAATCCCCATCACAGGGTTGTTATTGTGGGAAAATATTCAGGAGGAAGGCGTGCTGGATCTGTTTGCCACCTTGAGTTATTTTTAAAACTAATATAAGCGGAATGCAAACAAGCAGACAATTTCCCAGCACTAAATAGTTAAAGCAGGGGTCTTCAAACTTGGTCCTTTTATGACTTGTGGACTTTAACTCCCAGAATTCATCAGCCAGCGTACCTGGTTGAGGAATTCTAGGAGTTGAGGTCCACAAGCCATAAAAGGGCCAAGTTTGAAGACCCTTGAGTTAAAGCATGCTGCTTCCGCTTCAGGAAAGAAACCTAATGGCCAATAGTAACAGAATAACAGGCAGGAGAACATATGCCAGTGATGGCAAACCTTTTAGAGACCGAATGCCCAAACTGCAACCCAAAACCCACTTATGCATTGTCGGGTGCAGGGTGGGTGTGGCCCATTAGGTGGGCGTGGCCCATTGGGTGGGCGTGGCTGTGGTGGTAACAACAGAGTGGGTGGGACTAAAAAGTTCAATCAATCAATTCCAACTTTGCCAGATCTTTTTTTTCCCGCGAGAAGTTGAAATTGACTGATTGATTGAACCTTTTTTTTTTTTGCGCATGGCAGCGGAGGCCTAAAGTGAAAAGGTTTTATAAAACCCAGCTGAAGGCCTAGGACTGGGGCGACGGCGCGCGTGCCCACAGAGAGGGATCTGAGTGCTGCCTCTGGCACCCGTGCCATAGGTTCGTCCCCACTGACCTATGCCATTTCAGAAAATGGCTGTCTGATCTCTTCTTAAAAATTTCCAGTGTTGGAGCACCCACAACTTCTGGAAGTAAATTAATTGTTCTATCAGGAAGTTTCTCCTTAGTTCTAAGTTGCTTCTCTCCATGATTAGTTTCCATCTGTTGCTTCTTGTCCTGCCTTCAGGTGCTTTGGAGAATAGCTTGACTCCTTCTTCTTTGGGGCATCCCCTGAGATATTGGAAGACTGCTATCATATCCCCCCTCGTCCTTCTTTTTCTTAAACAAGACATACCCAATCCCTGCAACCGTTCTTTATACGTTTTAGCCTCCAGTCCCCTAATCATCTTTGTTGCTCTTCTCTGCACTTTTTCTAGAGCAGTGTTTCTCAACCTTGACAATTTTAAGGCATGTGGACTTCAACTCCCAGAATTCCACAGCCAGCAATGCTGGCTGTGGAATTCTGGGAGTTGAAGTCCACATGTCTTAAAATTGTCAAGGTTGAGAAACACTGTTCTAGAATCTCAACAGCTTTTATAGATCGTGGTGACCAAAACAGGATGCAGGATTCCAAGTGTGGCCTCACCAAGGCATTATTCCATCCTCTACGAAGTTCTCCTCTTTGTAAATCAAAATAGATCATGATCTGTGCCTCTTTGCTCCCCATTCCATCACTTCCAGATGCCATTTTGAGCGGTCATCCCTTTCTCCCTCTCTGCTTTTAACCCCATGACCTTTCAAGAAAAACCCCCATCTTTCTTAACGTCCCTCGTTGCCTTCGCACCCTCACCCAGACCTACGTGCACGGGGCAGGCGTGTGAAAAGGACCCCCTGAAACCGCACGCTTGTCGCATTACAAGGCTCGCTCGATGTAAATGAGTTCGGAATTGTCGGTTCTCCACAGCAGATGGCTTTGGAAATAATGAAGGCAAAGAAATGCACGCCCGTTCTCTTCCCCTGCCACCCTCCACCCCCCCCCCCAATCCATGTTCTGGTTGCCATGGCAGACCACGAGGCTGGAATGGATTCTGCTTATTAAATTTGCAAGCCCTTGTGTACTCAGGATGAATGGGGCTCAGTTATAGAGAGGGGGCCCAGCCTCCGATGACACCTGGGCTAGGTTTTTATCTTAAAAAAACAGGCACTGCAAACAAAAGCTGCAGAAGTCTTATTAATCTATTAGCGGGGACCTCAGACAGTTAAATCTGGGACTTTTTTTAATCAGAGGGCAAGGGTTTTTTTTTTCCCCTCTCAGGAATGCAAATAAAATCTCAGTTCTTCTGATGAGAGTTACCACCAAGGGAAGGTTGTTTATCGGTGCAAGGAGGGAATAAATGGATTTTGCTTGTCTGAGGCAGGCAGAGTGACCTCCCTCACTCCTCACTCTCCCCCCCCTCTGCATTTTTTTTTTTAATATGTCAAGTTCTGAGATGCTCTCGAAGAAACCAAAGGAAGTCTTCATAATAGTAAAAGAGGGTCATGCCTTCTTGCTGAAAAGGCACATTTGAACGCTGGGGATAAGGAAGAAAAATGGGAAGGCCCCAGCTTGAAAAAAGAAATAGAAAATTTCAGGATCCCAAATAGATCTTGACGGACCTGAACAGTGGGCCCTATCCAACAAAATGAAATGTAATGTGGAGAAAAGCAAGGTTTTACAAAAACAAAAGCAAAGGTAGAAGTACAGTTTGGGTCAGGGGTAGGCAACCTTGGCTCTTTTTTGACTTGTGGACTTCAACTCCGAGAATTCCTGAGCCAGCATGGCTCAGCATGGAAACCTCTCCCTTTCCCCTCAGCGTGGCTGGCTCAGGAATTCTGGGAGTTGAAGTCCATGAGTCATAAAAGAGCCAAGGGTGCCTACCCCTGCCCAAATGCCTGAATTTTGATCATGTGGCCGTGAGGAAAAAATATTTAAATATTTAAACCAGGGATCTTCAAACTTGGCCCCCTCATGACTTGTGGACTTCAACTCCCAGAATTCCTGAGCTTAGCTTGGAAACCTCTCTCTTTCCCCTCAGCATGGCTGGCTCAGGAATTCTGGGAGTTGAAGTCCACGAGTCATAAAAGAGCCAAGGTTGCCTACCCCTGGTTTGGGCAAAACCTAGCTCAAAGAGGGATCTTGGAGTCCTGGTCGACCATCACTTAAACATGAGTCATCATTGTGCGGCAGCAACTAAAAGGTGGCAACTAAATCCTTGGTCGTATAAATACAGGCATAGAATCAAGCTCAGATGAAGCATTAGTGCCGCTTTATAAAAACTTAGTAGGACCACACCTGGACTACTGCCTCCAGTTTTGGTCACCACATCACCAGAAGATGTTGCGACTTTGGAGGAAGTGCAGAGAAGAGCAACTAAGAGGATTAAAGGCCTGCAGGCTAAAACATAGGAAGGACGGTTGCAGGGACTGGGTATGGCGAGTCTAGAGAAAAGAAGGACTAGAGGGGACATTACAGCAGTATTCAAGCATTTGAGGGGCTGCCACAAAGAAGAGGGGGTGGGGTCAACTTATTTTTCAAAGCACCAGAGGTCAGGGCAAGAAACAATGGGTGGAAATTAATCAAGGAGAGAAACAGCCTGGAATTAAGGTGAAACTTCCTAACAGTCAGAACAATTAACCAGTGGAACGTCTTGCCTTCAGAAGTTGTGGATGCTCCATCACTGGAGGCTTTTAAGAAGGTAGCCACGTGTCTGGAATGGTATAGGTCTCCTGCTTGAGCAGGGGGATGGACTAGAAGACCTCCAAAGTCCCTTCCAGCTTCTATTCTATTCTATTCTATTCTATTCTATTCTATTCTATTCTATTCTATTCTATTCTATTCCATTCCATTCTATTCTATTCCATTCTATTCTATTCTATTCCATTCTTTCCCTATTCTATTCTATTCTATTCTATTCTATTCTATTCTATTCTATTCTATTCTATTCCATATTCTATTCTATTCATTATTCTGTTCTGTTCTATTCTATTCTCGCCTTATTAAATTTATATAATAACCAATTAAGTCTTAAACAGAATCCAAACTGCTGAGGAAAGAGAAATAGCAGACTGTTTGAGCTGTAAATAGGCTGTTCTTGCTGGCTCAGATGACTTACCCAACAAGGCTAGTACAGGTGGTCCTTAAATTACAACAGTTCATTTAGTGAATGTTCAAAGTTACGACAACACTGAAAAAAGTGACTTATGACCATTTTTCACACTTACCACCATCGTAGCCTCCCCATGGTCGCATCATCAAAATTCAGACTCTTGGCAACTGACTCATATTTATGACGGTCGGAGTGGCCCGGGGTCATGTGATTCCCTTTTGTGACCTTCTGACAAGCAAAATTCAATGGGGAAGCCAGATTTACTTAAGAACTATGTTACTAACTTAATAACTTCAGCGATTCACTTAACAACTGTGGAGAAACTGGTCATAAAATGGGGCAAAATTCACTTAACGCATGTTTCATTTAGCAACAGAAACTTTGGGTGTGATTGTGGCCGTACGTTGATGTTGACCTGTATTATCAGAGAGGGATCTTATCTTATAAAAATTAATAATATATATATATTGTGAACTCTCAAGCTTCCTCCTTCCATTATATATTCAAGATGGACAGTATTTAATATTTATTTGTTATGTATATATATAGGGGTGTGGGTCTACACATATGTTGTATATAGTATGTTTAGGGGTGTGTCATGTGTGTGTTTCACTTTGAGAGCGGGCAACTAAATTTCATTTTTGATGTGTGCTATGCCCACAGTAAAAAAAAATGATAATAAAGGTTATCTTATATATGTATGTATGTACGTATGTATGTATGTGTATATATATATATATATATATATATATATATATATATATAGGGAGAGAGAGAAAGAGAGAGAGAGAGAGAGAGAGAGAGGGAGAGGGAGAGAGAGGAGAGAGAGAGAGAGAGAGAGAGAGAGAGAGAGAGAGAGAGAGAGAGAGAGAGAGAGAGAGAGAAGTCTTCAGAAAAACAAGGCAGAGCAAAGTGACAACACTGGGTGGCCCAATTCAATTTTTTTACCTCAGATCATTGTTTCCTAACCTTAGTCATTTTAAGACGTGTGGACTTCCTCTCCCAGAATTAGCTGGAAGAATTGGCTTTGATAATTCCTGAGTCTAATTCTTCGCTATAGGCAAAAATCTTCCCTTAAAAATAAAATAAAAGAAACGAATCATTAAAAAATCGACTGGGGAATGAAAGCTGGCTGGTCACCAACGGGAGTTGCCAGTGGGATGTTGGTGCATCTTAACAACACACTCGGGACTCACAAGTCTCAGGCCATATAGCTCAGTTTTCATTAAGCCGAATAAATGAGCAATACCCAAAGGCAACAGAAACAAAAGAGACAATGGAAAGAAGTTGGACTTTGACATAAAATTACTCATTTATCTTAATTGTATTTTTTTTTCCTCCCTGTCAGCCTGTGCATAGCAGGTGCTCTCCTGGGATTCCCCGAGATTGTCTGAAAAGGGTTCATTTCCCTTTGTGGACTTGATTTTATTTCTGGGCGTTTTTATTTTCATTAACTAGTGTTATCAGATCCTAGTCGTAGTACAAAGAGGAAGTGTGGTCTAGTGGTTAAAGCGGGATGACTTTGGGCCAGTCACTGGGAGACAGTGAGTTCTAGTCCTGCCTTAGGCATGAAAGCTGGTTGGTTGACTTTGGGCCAATCACCAGGAGACTTTGAGTTCTAGTCCTGCCTTAGGCACGGAAGCCAACTGGGTGACTTTGGGCCAATCACCAGGAGACAGTGAGTTTTAAGGACTACCTGCATGTAGCCATCTTTCTACTGCATGAATGCATATTAGCCAGAGGTTCAAGGAAACTCCCTCTAATAAAGGAATGCTAAGATGATCTTAGCCAGAGAGAGAAAGACACTCAGGTGAAAGGTACCAAGCTAGAAACCAGGAGACTGTGAGTTCTAGTCTTGTCTTAGGCATAGCCAGTTGGATGACCTTGGGCCAGTGCGTCTATCTCAGCGCAGGACAAAGGCAATGGCAAATGGTTTTTGAAAAAAACTTTGCCAAAAAAATTGCAAGAATCTTTGCAGGCAATTGCCAGGAGCCAACATTGACTTGAAGATGCATGCACCTGTGTGCCCGCATACACACACACACACACACAGAAACACACATATAGAAATCTCTAGATTTCTATAGTTTAATCTTCCTTTTTTCTTTTTAGTTCATCTGGTTAATTCATTTCGGTGGGAATTTAACTTCCTTTATTATGAATGGCTTAAAAGGGCTTGACAGAAATATTTCTAGTTGTGATTACACATTCTTTGCCCTCTCCAAAAATGGCTGAAATTTCACAAATTTGTTGGCAATCAATTTTTTTTTTTTTTTTGCAAATTTCGTTTGAAGTGGAATAACATTTTGACTTCCTTGCTTGGAATCCAGAAGTGCAGCTGTATGAATTATTTCCATTTGCATTTCAAGTTGGGGTTAAGGGACACCAGCCTCAAGCTGTCATCTGTGTCTTAGCAGCACAGGTGGCATTGGGTGTCCCATATCCAAATTTGTAGTATGGGCATGGATTTCTAGAAGCAGCAGTCCCTCTGTATGGAATACAGCAAATCCTCAGGTTAAGAACAACCTAGTTTAAGCATGACTGACACTTAAGAATGGAGCCTATTGTGGCAGAATTTGAGTTAAATATACAATGATTCAAGTTAAATACACAATGGTCCCAGTTCATTATGCAATATTGCTTATACAACATTATACAATAATACCAACAGAAGAGAATATTTATAGCTCAGGGTTGAATTGTGTGTAGCTTTTGATGTTCTTTGAGCTGGGTTGTTTTTTTGCAGACATTTCATGACTCTACCATGTCACATCATCAGTGCTAGAAGGGAATGGGGTTTGCACTCTGTTTATATACAGTCCTTTGCCCTGTCAGTGCTGGGACTGTTCTTGGTGGTCCCTTGATTAGGCTGTTATTTACTGTTTGATCGTTTGTTCTGAGTTAATAGTTCCTTGATTGGGGTGTTGTTTACAGCTTGGTTGTTGGTCTAGACCAGGGGTAGGCAACCTTTGCTCTTTTATGACTCTTGGACTTCAACTCTCAGAATTCCTAAGCCAGCATGGCTCAGCTTGGAAACCTCTCCCTTTCCCCTCAGCTGGCTGGCTCAGGAATTCTGGAAGTTGAAGTCCACGAGTCATAAAAGAGCCAAGGTTGCCTACCCCTGGTCTAGACTCTAGTGTTAAGTTTGGCATTAATCTCTGTGTATCTAGGTGTTGATTGTTGGCAAGGAGTCGCTGTGCTCTTTGTGTTTCCTTTTTAGCTTTTTGATGAGGTCTTTGGACGGCGTATAGATGTTGTTGGTCTCTATGTGCCCGTTGATGGCTGATTTGTCTGAATGCCAGGCTTCCAGGAATTCCTAGCAATTTGGGACTTAGCTTGGTCTAAGATGCTCACAGCTCCCTAGTTGAAACTGTGGTAAAGTCTGTCCAGGCGTGGTGCAATTATTTTGTTTTCATAATATGTTCCAGCTTGCGTACAAATTTGACTTAAGGACCGACATTGGGGACGGAACTTGCTCATAACCTGGGGACTATTTCTCTTTGTCAATCTCATAATTTTCCTACTTGGCCTTGAAACAGCCTTGCTTTGGAGTGACAGCAGGGGCCGGCGTGAGTCCATGGCGCCATTCCATCAACTCCCACCCAATTAGAATAACAATAAAGCTCGCCACACTTCTGGGAGGAGATATTTGCACTCACATTTCCCCCCCCCTCTTTTCCAGACTGCAGCCGTCATTAAATAAGTGCCCACAGCTAATAGGCTTTCGAAAACTCAAAAGGCTGAGCTTTTCTAAGTCCAGCTGTCAATTGAAGGGAGTGTTAAAAAGAAAAAGGGGGAAATGCCTGGACCCATTTTCAGGCCCGTCTCTTTCTTCTCCTTAAGAAAAAAAAAAAATCAAAAAAAATAAAATCAAAATTAAGCCCTCAAAAGAAGAGGGAAAAGGAATCAGCCTTTGGTGCAAATGAGTGTGCAATTAATGTGAAACAAAAGGAAATGAATCTATAGGGCTAATTATAGAGGGTATAAGTCTAAATGAGAGGAGCTGAAAAGAGGGAGCTGGACAGGCTGGATGGAAGACGGAGAGAGGCGACAGCCTTGAGGAAAAGAAAACGCGAGAGAGCTGCGATCATTCATATACTTTTAAAAACAACATAAAGGAATCAAGAAGGGATGGGAGCTTTTAGGGAGGCCCCTTAAGAGAGACATTCTTGGTTAAAACCGTTTTGGCATATTTCCTTTTCTGCCTTCTGCCTCTTCCTTGAGGCCTTGTATATGAACAAAGAGCTGACAGAGAAAGAGAAATAACAAAGCCCCCCCCCCACCGACATGCACAAACCCTTTTTTGGAGGGAAAAAAAATTGATTCCAAAGCTGAGTCTATCTTTTGACAAAAATGGGAAACTAGAGGGAAAGCGCGTTTGATATTTTTATTTATTGATATCCCGCCTTCGTTGTTTTTACAAATACGTCAAGGGGGCGAACATGTCCGACACATCTTCCTCCTCCTGTTTTCCCCACAGCAACAGCCCTGTGAGGTGGGTTGGGCTGAGACAGAGGGACTGGCCCAAAGTCACCCAGCCAGCTTTCACACCTAAGGGGGGGACTAGAACTCACCGTCTCCTGGTGATTGGTCCAAAGTCACCCAGCCAGCTTTCACACCTAAGGTGGGACTAGAACTCACCGTCTCCTGGTGATTGGTCCAAAGTCACCCAGCCTGCTTTCACGTCTAAGGGGGGGACTAGAACTCACCATTTCCTAGTGATTGGCCCAAAGTCACCCAGCTGGATTTTGTGCCAAGGACAGGACTAGAACTCACCGTCTCCTGGTGATTGGCCCAAAGTCACCCAGCCAGCTTTCACACCCAAGGTGGGACTAGAACTCACCATCTCCTGGTGATTGGCCCAAAGTCACCCAGCTAGGTTTCTTGCCTAAGGCAGGATTCAAACTCACAGTCTCCCGGTTTCTAGCCTAATGCCTTAACCATTAGACCCAGCCAGCTTTCACAGTTTGGATATCACAAACTGGATATCACAATTACCATTTGAGTATTTGAAGGACAAGAACTGCATATGTATAAGCCTTTAATCTTTCAAGTACATAGAACATGGAATTATAGGATTGGAAGGGACCCTGGAGGTCTTCTAGTCCAGCCCCCCGCTCAAGCAAGAGACCTTATACCAGGGGTAGGCAACCTCGGCTCTCTTATGACTCGTGGACTTCAACTCCCAGAATTCCTGAGCCAGCATGGGGGAACTATGGCCCCCTCATGACTCGTGGACTTCAACTCCCAGAATTCCTGAGCCACCCACGCTGAGGGGAAAGGAAGAGGTTTCCAAGCTGAGCTATGCTGGCTCAGGAATTCTGGGAGTTGAAGTCCATGAGTCATAAAAGAGCCAAGGTTCCCTGCCCTACACCATTCTGGACAAATGGCTGTCCACTCTCTTCTTGACAACCTCCGGTGACAGAGTACCCACAACTTCCAGAGAACAGAACAGAATAACAGAGTTGGAAGGGACCTTAGAGGTCTTCTAGTCCAACCTCTCTGCTCAAGCAGGAGACCCTATACCAGGGGTAGGCAACCTTGGCTCTTTTATGACTCGTGGACTTCAACTCCCAGAATTCCTGAGCCAGCCACGCTGAGGGAAAAGGGAGAGGTTTCCAAGCTGAGCCATGCTGGCTCAGGAATTCTGGGAGTTGAAGTCCACAAGTCATAAGAGAGCCAAGGTTGCCTAGCCCTGCCTTATACCATTTTAGACAAATGGTTGTCCGGTCTCTTCTTAAAAACCTCCAGTGATGGAGCACCTACAACTTCTGGGGGAAATGATATTTTTTTTAAGCACCCCCACCCTAAACACCATCATATTTTTTATGAAGATGTTGTACAATGTTAACATTTATATGTGTAAGAACCAAGGGATAACTACAACTTTGTTGGATGCGATCCAGGTCCACTAATCTGTAAAAGTCTAGCCAAGAACTGCGAAGGTGGGATTGGAGAAAGGCAACGTTCATTGTCTCCTTTGGAACTCGTGGGTCCACAAGCAAGTTGGCTTTTGATTCCAAGGTTATATCAGCGTGAGAAGGTAGAAGGTTATAGGCACAGCTTCTGCCTTTCCACAGGGACGTCTTCTTTAAAGGCGCAAGGCGTTCAAACCGGTCAGTCCTAGAAGAGATTAACCCCGACTGCTCTTTAGAAGTCCAGATCCTAAAGTTGAAACTCAAGAACTTTGGCCACCTAATGAGAAGGAAGGACTCACTGGAGAAGAGCCTAATGCTGGGAAAGATTGAGGGCAATAGAAGAAGGGGACGGCAGAGAATGAGATGGCTGGATGGAGTCACTGAAGCAGGAGGCGTGAACTTAAATGGACTCCAGAAGATGGTGGAGGACAGGAAGACCTGGAGAACGTTGTCCATGGGGTCGCGATGGGTCGGACACGACTTCGCAATTAACAACAACAACAACAACAAATGAAAGGAGAAGAACTTCAACAAATTTGAGAAACTGTAGAAGCTTTAGGGAAGATTTGCACATCACAAAATTGAGTGATGAAGCATCTGCAAGAAAACAGCCAAGCTCAGAGAGCACCAAGGACCCCACAGTCCTCCTCCCCCTCCTCCCCCTCCCCTTCCTCGCCACTAACCTCCTAGCACTGATGATGTTAACTAGTTTGGGTAATGAAACATTTGTAAGAAAACAACCCCGCTCAGACAGCACCACAGTCCTCCTTCTCCTTGCCCTCCTCCTCCCCCCCCCACTTCCTTTTAGCCCTGATGATGTTACCTAGTTAAGTTATGAAATGTCAGCAGGAAAACAACTGAGTTAAGAGAGCACCAAGGACCCCACAGTCCTCCTCTTCCTCTTTCTTCCCCCTCCTTCTCCTACCTCTCCTCCACCTAACCGTCCTCCTCCTTCTCCTCCTTACAAAGTCTCATTAAGCAGAAAGTGTGCTTTAGTCATCTTCTTTGATTTAGAACTTCTTCTCCTTCTTCTCCTCTTCTTCCTCCTCCTCCTTCTCCTTCTCCTCCTTACAAAGTCTCATTAAACAGAAAGTGTGCTTTAGTCATCTATTTTGATTTAGAACTTCTTCTTCTCCTCCTTCTCCTCTTCTTCCTCCTCCTCCTCCTCCTCCTCCTCCTCCTCCTCCTCCTCCTCCTCCTCCTCCTCCTCTTCCTCCTTACAAAGTCTCATTAAGCAGAAAGTGTGCTTTAGTCATCTATTTTGATTTAGAACTTCTTCTTCTCCTCCTTCTCCTCTTTTTCTTCCTCCTCCTCCTCCTCCTCCTCCTCCTCCTCTTCCTCCTTACAAAGTCTCATTAAGCAGAAAGTGTGCTTTAGTCATCTTCTTTGATTTAGAACTTCTTCTCCTTCTTCCTTCTTTCTTCTTCCTTCTCCTTCTCCTTCTCCTTCTCCTTCTCCTCCTCCTCCTCCTCCTCCTCCTCCTCCTCCTCCTCCTCCTCCTCTTCCTCCTTACAAAGTCTTATTAAGCAGAAAGTGTGCTTTAGTCACCTTCTTTGATTTAGAAGTCCTTCTCCTCCTCGCCAACCTCCTGGCACTGATCATGTTACCTAGTTTGGGTAATGAAACATCTGTAAGAAAACAACCCAGCTCAGGGAGCATCAAGGACCCTTGAAAGAGATCTGTGCATTTATCTCCCCACGTTGTACTTTTGTGAAGAACAAAGATATTCTTAAAGCTTCCTTGAATTGGAGAAGGAGAAGAGAAAAAAGAGGGAAAAGAGAAGGAGAGGGAAAGAGAGATAACTCCTCACTAGAGGCTGGCTTCTTTTGTTGAGGAGTAAATAGTAATATTGGAGGAACGATTTATTGTGCTCAGCTCATAATTAACACTCGTTCTTTGCATTCTTCCCTGGATCCACCACAAAGCTCAAGAGATAGAGTCAGTGCCAGCAGGCTATAATCTGCCTATACTTCAGGATTTCAATTAGTACAACAAAGGTGCACCTACTACAGCTGAGAGACTCTGCGCATTTCCCTAGCAAACGTGGAATGTCACTCCCTGCCTCTAAAGCAAAATGCTGTTGTGTTCCTCCTACGAAGGAGACACGCAGGTGGCCATTGTCACCATCAATCGCCTTCTGTTGTAATGGGGCCTTCCATATTGCCATTGTGCCTGACAAGATGTGTTTCTGCATGCATGGTCCATGATGGCACGGAGCAGCACTTCAAGATGAGAACACCTCATCTGCTTGGCACCTGGACAATTTTGCAAGCCCGCTTCTCCTGAAGTCCACCCTTCAAGAGTGACATTAGTGTCCTTCCCCAAGGCTATGCCCTTGAAGAGCCTACTTCACATCCGAGAAGAGCTAGCCTCAAAAAAGAACAGCACACAGTAATGGCATTGTCTTTGGCTCATGCTATAATGAATTGGCATGGGAGGGTGCTTATTTCTTGAGCTTTGTTCATGAGAACCAGAGGAGAAACACGTCTATGGAGATTCTCAGTCATCCAGGTCATGGTTGTCCCAAGAGTGCTTTTTCAAAAGGCAACCAGTCTTTGTTTTTCCTTGAAGACATTTGGCTTCTCTCCCAGGTCTGACTGAAGGGTGGAGGATGAAAGGATTGATATTCCTTGCAGTCATCTGGTCATTAGGACTCTTTCTGAGAGTCAGGAGGCCACTTGGAAATTTATCTGTGTCCTCAGGGTCAGATGAATAGTCCAAATGGGTGTGGAGCCTTCTTGGAACCGCAGAAAGGACTGTGTTGCAGACAGGAGATAGGTGGGGTCGTATCCCTCCCCCTCTGTTGAGAGAGGGCTGCTCAGTTTTGACCTAGATGGCCTCTTTGGTCCCTCCTTCAAACCAACAGTCCTCTCTGTCCAGAATGTGGACTCAACGACTCTCAGAAAGAATACTAACGACCAGATGACTGCAGGGAATATAAATCCTTCCATCCTCCACCATTCGGTCAGAAGCTCCTTGGGTGAGAAGCAAAATGTGAGAAACAAAGTCCGGTTGCCTTTTGAAACAGCACCCTTGGGACCTAGAAGATACAGAAGGATGATCCTAGGGATTACAATTTGCAGATGGGCTCTGTTGTCCAACTTGAACAGAAGTAGATTTAGTAGACACAGCCCTCTGGATCTGCCCAGGATTGAAGTCATTGGACATTTTCCAAAGCTGCCACCCTATAGGAGAGGGAGAGGAAGAGCCTGGGGGTGGAGTCAAAAGAGCCTGGAGTCACTGTGTTCCCATAAATGATCTAAGTCCAACCCCTCTTGAGTTCTGCTGACTCTTATCTAGTACCAATTACGTGCTGGTGGTTGACTAGATTCTTGTGCATTGACACGAGCAATAAATGAGCTGAACTGATTCCTTCTCAAATCTAGCCAGGATCTAAAATGCTTAGCTGGGTCCAAGGAGGACACATACAATTTGTTTGATTTAGAGCTTCTTCTTCTTCTTCTTCTTCTTCTTCTTCTTCTTCTTCTTCTTCTTCTTCTTCTTCTTCTTCTTCTTCTTCTTCTTCTTCTTCTTCTTCTTCTTCTTCTTCTTCTTCTTCTTCTTCTTCTTCTTCTTCTTCTTCTTCTTCTTCTTCTTCTTCTTCTTCTTCTTCTTCTTCTTCTTCTCTTCTTCTTCTTCTTTCTTCTTCTCCTCCTCCTCCTCCTCCTCCTCTTCCTCCTCCTCCTCCTCCTCCTTCCTCCTCCTTCTTCTTCTTCTTCTTCTTCTTCTTCTTCTTCTTCTTCTTCTTCTCTTCCTCCTCCTCCTCCTCCTCCTCCTCCTCCTCCTCCTCCTCCTCCTCTTCTTCTTTTTCTTCTTCTTCTTCTTCTTCTTCTTCTTCTTCTTCTTCTTCTTCTTCTTCTTCTTCTTCTTCTTCCTTCTCCTCCTCCTCCTTCTTCCTTCTCCTCCTCCTCCTCCTTACAAAGCCTCATTAAGCAGAAAGTGTGCCTTAGTCATCTTGTTTGATTTAGAATTCTTTCTGCTTCTTCCTTCTCCTTACAAAGTCTCATTAAGCAGATAAGAAGAGGTTAGATTTACAGTATCTTGGAAATGGGACATATGTGTACTTTAGCCCCTGACTGATCATTGAGTACATTAAGGTGGGGTTGCCTTGATGTGTTTGATCCTCTTTCTCACTTTCCCTCGATTTGAGGGGGAGGACGCTAGCCGTTTAGGAGATGGGAACAGAAGGTCCATCTGTTCCTTTTCTGCAATATTTTGCAAATGTCCTTTCTCATTTCCAGGCGAGAGTATTCCATTATAATCTTATTTTTCTGCTTGCTTGCTTACATGGAGGATGGATAGATAATATGGAGTTCTGTAAAATCAGAGGACTTCAATCTAAGACAGGGAGCTTCAAAACTTGTGGACTTCAATTCCCAGAATTCCTCAGCCAGAATGGTTTGCTGGAGAATTCTGGGAGTTGAAGTCCACAAGTCTTAAAGTTGTCATGTTTGGAGACTCCTGGTCTAAGAGATGGACCACGCCCAAAGTTACTTTTACAATTTACGTTCTTGTACAGTAGTCTTTGTACAGTGCATTTAGTGACCATTCAAAGTTACCAGAGCACTGAAAAAAGTGACTTATGACCAGTGGTGGGATTCAAATACCTGAACAACTGGTTCTCTTATTTGATGCAGGCCTGGGCCTCCGATGTCTAGAACAGACTTCTGGAAGTGGCATCATGCACTTCCAGTGGACCATTGTAGGCCTGGGAGGCCTCCTCCAGGCCTCTGATGCCTAGAATTGACTTCTGGAAGTGGCATCCACACACTTCCGGTGGACCGTTCTAGGCCTGGAAGGCCTCCTCCAGGCCTCCGAGGCTTAGAATGGACTTCTGATAGACTGTTCTAGGCCTATGAGGCCTCCTCCAGGCCTCCAAAGCCTAGACTGGACTTCTGGAAGCCAGACGGTTCTCCGAATTCAGGTAAATTTAGCTACCAGTTCTTCCGAAACGATGCAAACCTGCTGAATCCCACCACTGCTTATGACCATTTTTTTCATTTACAAATGTTGCAGCCTCCCCCGTAGCCACCAGATCAAAATTCAAATATTGGGTAACTGGTTTGCATTTATGATGGTCTCAGTGTCCCGGGGTCATGGGATCCCCTTTTATGACCTGCTGACCAGCAAAGTCAGTGAAGAAAACAAGATTCGCTTAACAACCATGTTACTAATTTAACAAGTGCAATGATTCACTTAGCAATTGTGGTAAGAAAGGACGTAAAATTGGGCGAAACTCACTTAATAAATGTATCGCTTAGCAGCAGAAATTTTGGGCTCAGTTGTGGATGTAAGCCAAGGACCACCTGTATTTGGTTTTTAATATTTTATTATATTGTATACACCACCCAGAGCCCCTTTATGAAGATGGGTAGTTAAGAAGTTTGTCTTATAAAGAAATACAAATGAATACATATGAGTAGACATGCAATTGTTTATTGAGAAAAAACAAAATAGTTTTTCCCACCTGGCTATCTAAGTAAGATTGCTGAGGATAAACTCATATACTCATTTGATCTGGGTTCAAATTCAAAACAAAATGGAAAGATGGAAAAAAAAGGCAGAGCTATATATAACGAACAGTTGCAGGAGTTGGGTATGTCTAGTCTAATGAAAAGAAGGAATAGGGGTGACATGATAGCAGTCTTCCAATATCTCAAGGGCTGCCCCAAAGAAGAGGGAGTCAAGCTATTCTCCAAAGCACCAGAAGGCAGGACAAGAAGCAATGGATGAAAACTAACCAAGAAGAGAAGCAACCTGGAACTAAGGAGAAATTTCCTGACAGTGAGAACAATTAATCAGTGGAACAACCTGCCTCCAGAAGTTGTGAATGCTCCAACAGTGGAAGTTCTTAAGACTGGACAACCATTTGTCTGAAATGGTATAGGGTTTCCTGCCTAAACAGAGGGTTGGACTAGAAGACCTCCAAGGTCCCTTCCAATTATTCTATTCTATTCTATTCTATTCTATTCTATTCTATTCTATTCTATTCTATTCTATTCTATTCTATTCTATTCTATACTAGTCTATTCTACTCTACTCTACTCTACTCTACTCTACTCTACTCTACTCTACTCTACTCTACTCTACTCTACTCTACTCTACTCTACTCTACTCTACTCTATTCTTGTTTCAAGGACAGGCCCACCCCAAGAACTGTGACTTTCCTCATCTTAACAAAAAAAGTAAAAAGCATTCATATGTGTTCCAGAAGTCCAGGCAGAAACTCCATTTGTATATGGGTTTACAGCCTTTCAAGAGAAGATGACCAAAGACGTGACTCTTGACACAATTTTTGTCATAGGGCTGTTTGTGTTCTGTAGCCTGGATGACCTCAATCTATGACCTTGGAGGGTCTCTCTCAGAGCAGGAGACAAAAGGCAGACCACCCACCCTGAGGAACAAATGGGTAGTTCTTTTGTTGGATCTGAGCACAGATCCGCCTCCAGCTTTGTTGGCCTGCAGCCTGGAGAGGCCGTGATATGGTTAGTCCAGAGAGGTCAAGACTTCATTCATGGGATTTTCTTCTTGTGAATTCCCAAATCCTGAAGGAGAGAAGGCAGAGGTCATTAGTTGATGAGGGACTCACACTGACTGACCTTTTGTAGCTTCTCCATCACAGCCCTTAAAACATCCATCGCGGAAAAACAAATGCACTCTGAATGAAAAGGAACAGTCATGGAAAGATAACAAGCGCTCCACAATATGTGCCAGTTGTGCAAGGAGATTCACACTCAGGCTTTGACGTTGAACTTCCCAGCAACATTGTTTTCAAGAACAACAGAGGTCCTTCACGCTGCAGTTATGATCCCAAAGAACAGGAAAAGGTCTGAAAAGAAAAGACAACAGACAAACAACAAATTCAATGTCAATGGAGATTCTCAGTCATCCAGGTCATGGTTATCCCAAAGGTGCTTTTACCTGAGGCAACTGGACTTCCTTGTTTTTCCTTGAAGACGTTTCGCTTCTCATCCAAGAAGCTTCTTCAGCTCTGACTGGATGGTGAGGAATGGAAGGATTTATACTCCTTGCAGATGGCTGGTCATTTGCATCCTTTTAGAGTCATTGAGGCTACCTGGTGGTTTACCTGTGTCCTCAGGGTCACCTGAGTAGTGCAAATGGGTGTAGAGCAGTGGTTCTCAACCTGTGGGTCGCGACCCCATTTGGGGTCGAACGACCATTTCACGGGGGTCGCCAAACAATGCAGTCCGCCATTTTTTCCCCCTTTTCCTTAGCTGTGCTACTCCCTTTTATTTTATTGGCTTTTGAAAGCCAATAGAATAGACTCTCCTGAATAGAGTCTAATTCTATTGGCTTTCAAAAGCCAATAGGAATTGTCCAGGCTGTCTCTGCCCTGCTGGAAACTTCCACCCCTCCCTGCTGAGCAACTAAAAATGTAAGTAAAAGAGGGCCAGGGGTGGGAGGTGGGAGGCCCACGGGCGCAGGGAGGGTTGCTGGCGCGCGTGGGGCCCGGTGGGTGCCTTTCCTCCCTTGGGCTGGGCCAGCTGGTGGCCCAGCCGGTGGTCGGCCTGCGCCGTCTCTGCCGCTTGCCAGCTACGCTTTGGCCGGCACAGGGGGTGGCACCATGCATGTGCGGTGCTCCCGGGCAGGGAAAGTCCTTGACTTATGACCGCTTGGGTAGTCCTCGACTTACGACTGCTTGGGTAGTCCTCGACTTACGACCGCTTGGGGGTCGCGGCATTAAAAAGGTTGAGAACCACTGGTGTGGAGTCTTCTTGGAACTGCTGATAGGACTGTGTTGTAGACTGGAGATAGATGATATGGTATCCCTCCCCCTCTGTTGAGAGAGGGCTGCTCAAAATTGTGGACACAGATAAGCCTCTAGGTCAGTGTTTCTCAAGCTTGACAATTTTAAGGCATGTGGACTTCAACTCCCAGAATTCCACAGCCAGCAATGCTGGCTGTGGAATTCTGGGAGTTGAAGTCCACATGCCTTAAAATTGTCAAGGTTGAGAAACACTGGTCTAGGTGGCCTCAATGACTCTAAAAGAATGCAAATGACCAGCTGTCTGCAAGGAGTATAAATCCTTCCATTCCCCACCATCCAGTCAGAGCTGAAGAAGCTTCTGGGAGGAGAAGCGAAACGTCTTCAAAGAAAAACAAGAAAGTCCAGTTGCCTCCTGAAAAAAGCACCTTTGGGACAACCGTGACCTGCACGACTGAGACTCTCCATAGAGACTTTCCTGGATCAGGTTTCTTCGGGCCCAACTTAAGTTTTCAGCCACTTACGCCGCTGAGCATGTGTGTTCCAAGATGGGGTGTGCAGAATACCAATCCATCAGGTGGAAGGAGCAGCAGAGCGACCTAACCTGAGCATCACCTGGGGGACCTGGGCAGCTTCGGTCCTGGACAGGAAAAGTGGACGTGGAGGCAAAGACCCATCCTGACTCAGAAGTGTGTCGGCAGTCCAGAACTGTGTCTCCCCCCCCCTTTTTTTTTTCCAGCTCAACATCTGAAATGTAGGAAAAAAGAAAGAAAAAGAGAAGGCAGCTGTAGGGAACCGGCCGTCTGCTCCAGAGAGGTCAAAGGGCCAAGGAATAATTTATTTAGCCCTCACAATGCACTGCTTGAACAGACTCCCTGGCAAAGGAAGGTGGAAGCTGCTTTTGGGCTGAGGGATATTACACAAGGGGGGGGGGGAGGTTGAGAAGATGCGGAAGCTGGAGTGGGGGGGGGGAGAATTCGTTAAATGGATTAGAAATGTACCCTGCCACAATCTGCTGTTTAATTGATGTGTGGGAGAGAGAACGAATGTGAAGTATTTTTCTAATTACATTAGGGATGGATTTTAAGTTGAGCAATGACTTTCTTTCTTTCTTTCTTTCTTTCTTTCTTTCTTTTTTCTCTTTCTGTTTTCCTTTCTACCTGTCTGCCTTATTGCCTCTCTCTTCTCCCTCCCTCCCTCCCTTCCTTCTCTTTCTTTCTTTCTTTCTTTCCTTCTTTCTTTCTTTCTTTCTCTCTCTCTCTCTCTCTCTCTCTCTGTCACTCTTTTTCTGTTTTCCTGCCTACCTGCCTGCTTTCTTTCTTTCTTTCTTTCTTTCTTTCTTTCTTTCTTTCTTTCTTTCTTTCTTTCTTTCTTTCTTTCTTTCTTTCTTTCTTCCTTTCTATTTTCTTTCTTTCTTTCTTTCTTTCTTCTCTTTTTCTCTTTCTGTTTTCCTTCCTATCTGTCTGCCTTGTTGTCTGTCTCTTCTCCCTCCCTCCCTCCCTCCCTCCCTCCCTTCTCTTTCTTTCTTTCTTTCTTTCTTTCTTTCTTTCTTTCTCTCTCTCTCTCTCTCTCTCTGTCACTCTTTTTCTGTTTTCCTGCCTGCCTACCTGCCTGCTTTCTTTCTTTCTTTCTTTCTTTCTTTCTTTCTTTCTTTCTTTCTTTCTTTCTTTCTTTCTTTCTTTCTTTCTTTCTTTCTTTCTTTCTTCCTTTCTATTTTCTTTCTTTCTTTCTTTCTTTCTTCTCTTTTTCTCTTTCTGTTTTCCTTCCTATCTGTCTGCCTTGTTGTCTGTCTCTTCTCCCTCCCTCCCTCCCTCCCTCCCTTCTCTTTCTTTCTTTCTTTCTTTTTCTTTCTTTCTTTCTTTCTTTCTTTCTTTCTTTCTCTCTCTCTCTCTCTCTCTCTGTCACTCTTTTTCTGTTTTCCTGCCTGCCTACCTGCCTGCTTTCTTTCTTTCTTTCTTTCTTTCTTTCTTTCTTTCTTTCTTTCTTTCTTTCTTTCTTTCTTTCTTTCTTTCTTTCTTCCTTTCTTCCTTCCTTCCTTCCTTTCTATTTTCTTTCTTTCTTTCTTTCTTTCTTCTCTTTTTCTCTTTCTGTTTTCCTTCCTATCTGTCTGCCTTGTTGTCTGTCTCTTCTCCCTCCCTCCCTCCCTCGCTTCTTTCTTTCCTTCTTTCTTTCTTTCTTTCTTTCTTTCTTTCTTTCTTTCTTTCTTTCTTCCTTTCTATTTTCTTTCTTTCTTTCTTTCTTTCTTTCTTCTCTTTTTCTCTTTCTGTTTTCCTTCCTATCTGTCTGCCTTGTTGTCTGTCTCTTCTCCCTCCCTCCCTCCCTCCCTCCCTCCCTTCTCTTTCTTTCTTTCTTTCTTTCTTTCTTTCTTTCTTTCTCTCTCTCTCTCTCTCTCTCTGTCACTCTTTTTCTGTTTTCCTGCCTGCCTACCTGCCTGCTTTCTTTCTTTCTTTCTTTCTTTCTTTCTTTCTTTCTTTCTTTCTTTCTTTCTTTCTTTCTTTCTTTCTTTCTTCCTTTCTTCCTTCCTTCCTTCCTTTCTATTTTCTTTCTTTCTTTCTTTCTTTCTTCTCTTTTTCTCTTTCTGTTTTCCTTCCTATCTGTCTGCCTTGTTGTCTGTCTCTTCTCCCTCCCTCCCTCCCTCCCTCGCTTCTTTCTTTCCTTCTTTCTTTCTTTCTTTCTTTCTTTCTTTCTTTCTTTCTTTCTTTCTTTCTTTCTTTCTTTCTCCTTCCTTCCCTTCCTCCTTTCCCCACTTTTCTCCTCAAACACTTTTATTTTACTTCCCCTTTAAAGCGTTTTGTTGGGACCCAGATTGTTGGGAGCAATATGCTGACTCTGTAAACCGCTTAGAGAGGGCTGTAAAACACTGTGAAGTGGTATGTAACTCTATTACTATTTGTCAGATTTTTTCCTCTTCATTTCCCTCCCCTTTCTACATGTAATATTATATATTCACTTCCCTTCCTATTTCTGCTATCTTTCCCCTGGACCGATTCCGATTCTGAAAGCATTTGTTTTAAAATGCACAGATATTTTAAATGCTTCTAACTTGCACAGCTGGAAAAGTTACCGTGGGCATCAGCTTGGAAAGCATGCTAAAGTTTGTTCTTTTTTTTTATAATTCCTCTTGAAAAGAACTACTTCCCTCCACTGTTAGGAAGGGCAAACTTCCAGATTAAAGAGAGGCATGATTTTTGATACTTCCACTAGAGATGAATGCAGAAATCAAATCGAGACAGCGTGGAATCTGGCGCCTTTTGAAAAGTGAGATTTTTTTTTTTTTTTTTTTGCCCAAGAGAGATTAATGCCTGCAAACTGTTCTTCTCTTAAATATATACTTGGTAAGTACATTGCAGTGAACAGAGAGAGGCATATTTCAAGACTAAAGGAAGCTAGAATACTTAGCATGCTTTCAAGTTATTGTTGCCTCTTGGTGATTCCTGCTTTCACAAGCCACTGAGATTTTCCTGGCAACTTTTTTCTTGTTCCCGCAGAAGTGATTTTACCTTGCATCCTTCAGAGAGAGCTGAGAAAGAGAGGGACTGGTCCAAGGCCACCCAACTGGTTTCATGCCTAAGATAGGACTAGAACTCACCATCTCCTGTTGATTGTTCCAAAGTTATCCAGTCGGCTTTCATGCCTAAGGCGGGACTAGAACTCCCAGTATCCTGGTGATTGGCTCAAAGTCACCCAGCCAGCTTTCGTGCATAAGGTGGGACTAGAACTCCCAGTATCCTGGTCATTAGCTCAAAGTCACCCAGCTGGCTTTCATGCCTAAGGTGGGACTAGAACTCCCAGTATCCTGGTGATTGGCTCAAAGTCACCCAGTCAGCTTTTGTGCCTAAGGCGGGACTAGAACTCCCAGTATCCTGGTGATTGGCTCAAAGTCACCCAGCCGGCTTTTGTGCCTAAGGCGGGACTAGAACTCCCAGTGTCCTGGTCATTGGCTCAAAGTCACCCAGCTGGCTTTCATGCCTAAGGTGGGACTAGAACTCCCAGTATCCTGGTGATTGGCTCAAAGTCACCCAGCCGGCTTTCGTGCCTAAGGCGGGACTAGAACTCCCAGTATCCTGGTCATTGGCTCAAAGTTACCCACTGGCTTTCATTCCTAAGGTGGGCCTACAACTCCCAATATCCTGGTGATTGGCTCAAAGTCACCCAGTCGGCTTTTGTGCCTAAGGCGGGACTAGAACTCCCAGTATCCTGGTGATTGGCTCAAAGTCACCCAGCCGGCTTTTGTGCCTAAGGCGGGACTAGAACTCCCAGTGTCCTGGTCATTGGCTCAAAGTCACCCAGCTGGCTTTCATGCCTAAGGTGGGACTAGAACTCCCAGTTTCCTGGTGATTGGCTCAAAGTCACCCAGCCGGCTTTCGTGCCTAAGGCGGGACTAGAACTCCCAGTATCCTGGTCATTGGCTCAAAGTCACCCAGCCGGCCTTAGGCACCAGAAGGTAAGACAAGCAACAACGGATGGGAACTAATCAAGGAGAGAAGCAACCTAGAACTAAGGAGAAACTTCCTAACAGTGAGAACAATTAACCAGTGGAACAGCCTGCCTCCAGAGGTTGTGGGTCCTTCATGACTGTGAGCATACTGTGGCTGAGGTAAATAAGAGGACCGGTCATAAGTACTAATTCATCATGATTTTAAGTTTAAACCATTGCTGAAGAAGAGATTGTTAAATGGGAATCACCTGTAGTGGTGAAGACACTAGATTAGAAACTGGGAGACCATGAATTCTAGACCCAATCTAAGCATGAAAGCTGGCTAAGTCACTGCTTCAGCAGGGGGTTGGATTAGAAGACCTCCAAGGTTCCTTCCAAGCCTATGATTCTATGTTCTATGTATAGATAGCAACCAACACCTTGAAGATCACCCATAAAGGAACCGGCACCAAGACTGCTTGTGTAAGGGCATCCTAGACCAGGGCTTTTCAACAAGTGGTACGGGTACTACCTGTGGTACATTGGCACCTTACAGGTGGTACGCGACCATCCTAGAAAAGTGGTAGCAGGGGAGGGGAATGAGCTGTACCGGTGGCAGCACCGCACAAGCCTGAGCAAGAGATGGCTGGAGCTGCAGGGTTGTCAGGGCTCAGCGGAAGCGTCAGGATCAGCGACAGGCTCCAGCTGGAGCTCAGCGCTGATCCTGGTACTTCTGCTGAGCCCAGAAGAAGCGCCAATCAGCTGGAATGTTGCAGCATCTCCAGAGTCTTGTGATTTACATTCAGATGTTTGGCAACTGATTCATATTTATGACGGTCACAGTGTTCCAGGGTCACGTGAAGTGACCAAAACCTGCTGCAACCACCCAGCAGACGGGGAGAATAAAAACCAAAACACCTCCCCACCCCACCCCCGCTGCCAATCCTCAACAGAAATGCTCACAACAATGAAAACCTCGGACAGCAGAAAAGCACCGCCAGGTGGGCAGGCAGGTGTCTTGCTCGGCTGTGGCTTGGGGGGCACTTTTTTCAGTGCCATTTTTTTTTGTTATCAATTGTTTGACACCTTGCTAGGCAACTGGTGGTACTCGGATATTGCCATATCCTAAAAGTGGTACAATGGGTGAAAAGCCCTGTCCTAGCTCATACAGGCCTACCAAGGCACGCCCGTCACCGCTCCTGCTCTGAGTTTAGCAAATATCTTCACGGTTGAAACTCTTACTCAACACCGCTCGATGGTGCCAAACAGATGGCCTATGCTTCTACAGCAGAAGCCAGAAAAATCCTGCATGGCAAATTTCTAAGCCTCCTGGAGTGATTTCAGCTCTCAGTGGGAGGCCGATGCAAGGCCTTCGGGATACAGACGTTCAGCAACAGATTAACAAGGGAAGTTGAAAATGGCTGCCAACATTCCACGGGGTTACAGTGTTACGTTGTCATGCCAAAACAGAAGCACGGAAATTGAATACAGTTGTCGTGACACCAGCCAACCAACACAAATCTGCTTCGTATGCATAATATATTAAAATTTCTGATCTTTGGATTAATTTTTTTTAAAAAAACATAATAATCAGGAAATACAAATAACCCGGCTTCGAATTGACGGTGGGCAGAAACATGTTCTCCACAGAGCTTCTGTTCGAGAGGGAGATGAAAGAGAGGGGAAAACAACCAACACTGTGGAAACTGATTTAAGAACATGAGGATGTGGCCTGGATAACTGACTGGTGGAAAAGAGGAATAACTGGTTAATCTGGGAGGACGTGAAACTAGGAAGGACATCATAGTTCAGGGGTAGGCAATCTTGGCTCTTTTATGACTCGTGGACTTCAACTCCCAGAATTCCTGAGCCAGCCACGCTGAGAGGAAAGGGAGAGGTTTCCAAGCTGGCTCAGGAATTCTGGGAATTGAAATCCACGAGTCATAAAAGAGCCAAGGTTGCCTACCCCTGCTGTAGTTCAAGGGAAGAACATTCCTGAGGAACATTGCAAGCTGAAGCTCTTAAGGTTCAGTTGTGGATTTAATATCTGGTTCCTTCATTGATTTTGATTTTGATTGCTGTGAAAATTGGACCTTACTGCTGGAGAAGGCTCCTGCTTATTCCTTGATCACCAAAGGTGACCAACAAGCAAGTTCTAGAACACCAGGCATGTAGCTGGAAGGCAAAATCACAATACTGTGTCCCCACTTATTTTGGCCAGGTCATGTGGAGGAATTCACTGGAGGAAGTGATTGTGTTGGGAATAGTTAGTGGTAAAAGGAAATCAGGAGGCCAAAGAACAAGATGGCTGGTCACCATCTTAGTTGACACCAGCCAGAGCTTAGAAAAACTCAAGAATCAGTTCAAAATTGGAAGATGTAAAGAGACCTGGCCTGAAGAATCACCAAGAATCGGACATGACTTAATAGATAGCATCATCATCATCATCATCATCATCATCATCAAGTTGGAAGGGACTTGGAGGTCATCTAGTCCAACCCTCTGCTCAGGCAGGAAACCCTATACCATTTCAGACAAATGGCTGTCCAGTCTCTTCTTAAAAACTTCCAGTGTTGGAGCATTCACAACTTCTGGAGGCAGGTTGTTCCACTGGTTAATTGTTCTAACTGTCAGGAAGTTTCTCCTTAGTTCTAGGTTGCTTCTCTCCTTGATTAGCTTCTATCCATTGTTTCTGCCCTCAGGTGCTTTGCAGAATAGCTTGACTCCCTCTTCTTTGTGACAACCCCTGAGATATTGGAATACTGCTATCATGTCCCCCCTCATCCTTCTCTTCATTAAACTAGACATACCCAATTCTAGCAACTGTTCCTTATATGTTTTAGCCTCCAGTCCCCTAATCATCTTTGTTGCTCTTCTCTGTACTCTTTCTAGAGTCTCAACATCTTTTTTACATTGTGGTGACCAAAACTTGATGCAGTATTCCAAGTGTGGCCTTAGCAAGGCATTGTAAAGTGTTATTAACACTTCATGTGATCTTGATTCTATCCTTCTGTTAATGCAGCCTAGCACTGTGTTGGCTTTTTTGGCAGCTGCAGCACACTGCATCACCACCACCACCATCATCACCACCACCACCACCACCATCACTACCATCTTTCATTGAAAGGTTGGACGTAGGCCATGAATGCAGAGTAATGTTAGCCATATGATAATTATATAGAAGTGTCAACAGGACACTTTTTCAAGACTTATTATTTATTGAATTGTATTCCCAATTCTACATTTCTGCAGCAGCTTAGGTCCAGCATGCCTAGTCCTACAGATGGCCTAACCCTCTAGTTCAAAACAATTTTTCTTTGAACAAAGCAAAACATTGAGAATCTAGCTCTTCTATAAAGTACATGAAACCTTCCCAAAGACCAAGATAGCTTCCTTAAAAAGATATGAAGGTCGTCAAGATATACCAAACCTTTTCTAATTTGGTTGACAACCATCCAACCCCAAAAGACCAGAAGATAGTCAAGCTACATAAACCTATCCTAGATGATTGACATCAACCCAACCAAAAAGACAAGAAGGTCATCAAGATATACCAAACCTTTTCTAATTTGGTTGACAACCATCCAACCCCAAAAGACCAGAAGATAGTCAAGATACATAAACCTATCCTAGATGATTGACATCGACCCAACCAAAAAGACAAGAAGGTCATCAAGATATACCAAACCTTTTCTAATTTGGTTGACAACCATCCAACCCCAAAAGACCAGAAGATAGTCAAGATACATAAACCTATCCTAGATGATTGACATCGACCCAACCAAAAAGACAAGAAGGAAGTCAAGAAGCACCAAACCTATCTTAGTTGGGTTGACATCAACCCAATCCCAAAAGACAAGAAGGAAGTCAACATGTCCCAAACCTATCCTAGTTGGGTTGAGGTCAACTTCATCAACTTACTGGTGTATTTCAAAGAGAGCCTTGAGGAGAGGGGAAAAGCTATGAAACACCACAACAGCAGTCAACCATGAAGTTCTGGAAGTTTAAGAACTTCTGTCTCTGTTGCTTTATTGAGCAGAAGAAGATCCCAGCATGATGTTCCTTTGTGGAAGAGGAGGTAAGTCATCCGATGGCTGAAAGATGACCAAGCCCACTAACTCTTCACTGGGGCATTGTTACAGAAGCCAGCGCTTAAGTTCTCCATCCCACTTTCTCTCCTCATCACCCAGTTCTAAATCTGTCAGCTAATTAAAATGTTAATGAAATTAAACTGTATCTTGCATTAAGACGCTCCCTACCTACATTTAAGATCACTTTGAAGGTTCCACTGCAGATGGCGGCGATTCTCCAGTGGGCCTCTTAAACACCTCCAAGTGGACTTTATGTGGCAAGACTTCATGGTTATTTTTCCCCCCTATTTCAGAATTATTCATGGCCGTCCCTGTTTCTACAGCAGCCAACAAGATTATCTGCCTCTCCGGATGAAGGCTGAGGTAAGCCAGAAGTTTGGAGGGTCCCACAAGGAACCAGGCCCCCTTTTTCAGTCTGTCTCTCTGGGCCATATGGCTTGCTGCCAATTAGCTGAGCTGCTCTGGGAGACAGGTTATTCTTTTAATTAGATCAGCTTAGGGACGGGGGCAGACCACGCTGAAGACCGAGATTGTGTTCATATTCATAGCAGACACAAGGAGCTTAACTGTGTTCCTTGGGGGGAAAATGCATCCGTGTTCTGGTTCACAGAGGAGAGGATTGGGCAGGGGATGATGGGAGACACGTTAGCAAGGGATTAATTAGAAGTGATATGGCATACTTTTTGCAAGCCTCTGAGCCTTTTCTATCAGCACCCCTCCCCATAAACAGGCCCTCAAGACAAAAGTTGAATTCGGTAGAATAGATACCGTTAAGAACTACTGGGCAGGTCAGCTTTTTAAAGCTTTTGCTCCCAGCTTCTTGTAATTCCTGACAAACTAAAACATGAACAAAACCTTAAAGCAGTGTTTCTCAACCTTGACAATTTTAAGGCATGTGGACTTCAATTACCAGAATTCCACAGCCAGCAATGCTGGCTGTGGAATTCTGGTAATTGAAGTCCACATGCCTTAAAATTGTCAAGGTTGAGAAACACTGCCTTAAAGCTTCCTTAAAACAGAACACAGTCAGTGTGAAAATAATGTACACCTAGTGCAGGGGTAGGCAACCTTGGCTCTTTTATGACTCGTGGACTTCAACTCCCAGAATTAATGGAAACCTCTCCCTTTTCCCTCAGCTTGGCTGGCTCAGGAATTCTGGGAGTTGAAGTCCACGAGTCATAAAAGAGCCAAGGTTGCCTACCCTTGCCCTAGTTAAAGCAAGTCACAGGCGGATTTGTGTTCTGCAGGTAGTCTATGACTTACAACCACTTGCTTAAGAACTGCTCAGAGTTCCAACAGCTAGAGTAACATAAGATTATAGGTCTGAAAGAGACCTTGGAGGTCTTCTAATCTAACCCCCAGCCCATGGTAAGAGAACTTATATCATTCTAGACCAATGGTTCTCCAATCCTTTCTTGAAAAGTTACAATGATGGTACATACCCCATAACTCCAGAAGGTGTTGTATTTTCCAAAGCACCAGAAGGCAAGACAAGATACAATGGATGGAAACTAATCAAGGAGAGAAGCAACCTGGAACTAGAGAGAAATTTCCATATTGCCCAATACAATCTGGGTCCCCATTTTACCGACCTTGCAAGGATCGAACTCCTAGCAGTGAGCAGAGTCAGCGTGCAATATTGCCTTCTAATCCCTGCAGCACCAAAATATCAACCGTATATAAAAAATCTCTATGTGTGTGTATGTGTATATTACTTTAGTCTACTTTTCCACTTGAAACTGAAGAGGAGAGGTCTCCCAAAGCGGTAACATACAAAGAAAATTCATATAAAATGCTTTATAGATGGCAATTAACACCTGTGAAATTAGCAAAAAATGTTTAAAGATGTAACGAACAATTGTTGGAAATGTAAGCAAAAAACAGGCACTGATCACCATCTTTGGTGGACATGCTCTAAAGCTAAAAGATTTTGGTTAAGAATCCATACATGGTTAGAGAACACGATGAAAAAAACATATAGAGTTTAAGTCAGAATTATTTTTGCTAGGTATAATTGTAGGTAATTATGAGAAAGAGTGCATTTACTTACTTTTACATATATTAACTGCAGCAAGAATTGTATTCGCTCAATATTGGAAAAAGGAAGAATTACCAGTGGAGGAAGTGTTAATTAAAAAAAAAATCTTAGAGTGTGCAGAAATGGATAGATTGACATTGATAATGACAGAGAAAGAAGATTCAGTTCATTTTAGATAGAACATGGAATACTTTTTATAATTGGCTAGATAAATGAGGTAGAGAGAAAGGGACGGTAATATGTATTAGTAAATTAGACATGGAAAGCCAGACAATATGTTGCTGATAACTGTGATTATTAAAAAAAAACTAATAAAAATGTATGAAGAGGAGAGCTCTGCCTTGCATCCCAGTCTCAACCTTCTTGATCTTCTTTTTAATGGTCTTCCTGTGATCTAGTGAGCAGGTGGAACTCTTCCTGTGACATTTACATAATGTTTCCCTGAATCTTTAGATCTGAGGACCATCCATTGAAGTAGCTGAAGTGGTGAAGAATTGGGTGACATACAACAGGATTCTGAGGCCCTAGAAAGAGTACACAGAAGAGCAACAAAGATGATGAAGGGCCTGGAGGCTAAATCATATGAAGAACAGTTGCAGGAATTGGATACATCTAGTCTAGTGAAAAGGAGGACTAGAGATTACATGATAGCAATATTCCAGTATTGGAGGGGCTGTCATAAAGAAGAGGAGGGAGGTTCAACATTTTCCAAAGCACCAGAGAGCAGGACAAGAAATAATGGATGGAAACTAATCAAGGAGAGAAGCAACCTGGAACTAAGGAGGAACTTCCTAACAGTGAGGACAATTAACCAGCAGAGCAACTTGCTTTCAAAAGTTGTGGATGCTCCAACACTGCAGGCTTTTAAGAAGAGACTGGACAGCCACTTGTCTGGAATGGTATAGGGTCTCCTGCTCAAACGGGGTTGGACTAGAAGATCTCCAAGGTCCCTTCCAACTCTGTTATTCTGTTATTTCATCTGTTTTAGTCCCCTAATCATCTTTGTTCCTCTTCTCTTCACTCTTTCGAGAGACTCAACCCCTTTTTTGTATTATGGTGACCAAAACTAGACACAGTCTTCTTCTTCTTCTTCTTCTTCTTCTTCTTCTTCTTCTTCTTCTTCTTCTTCTTCTTCTTCTTCTTCTTCTTCTTCTTCTGCTTCTTCTTCTTCTTCTTCTTCTTCTTCTTCTTCTTCTTCTTCTTCTTCTTCTTCTTCTTCTTCTTCTTCTTCTTCTTCTTCTTCTTCTTCTTCTTCTTCTTCTTCTTCTTCTTTTCTTCTTCTTCTTCTTCTTCTTCTTCTTCTTCTTCTTCTTTTCCTCCTCCTCCTCCTCCTCCTCCTCCTCCTCCTCCTCCTCCTCCTCCTCCTCCTCCTCCTCCTCCTCCTCCTCCTCCTCCTTCTTCTTCTTCCATTTATCCTTAGAACATTTAAATCCTTTTCCAGATGTTCTGCATTTATCTGATATTGAGATGGTGGATATAACCAGAGGGTGGATATAAAGACTTTTCCTCCCCTATAACAACACCAAGAAATTGAAAGGCACTTCAAGGTAACAGCGAAAGAATTCCATCTGTGTTCAGCTTTAGGTTATCCCGGCAGACCTGAAGCTTGGGGGTGCAATCCGCTGTTCATTTCAAAGCATCTCCAAAGCATTTTGAAGCCAATGTGCCCTTTCCAGTTTGTTCTCACCACCCATGGGTCTCATTGTCATTTGAATCCTGGATACTGCCCAAGCCACACCCATCCCTGTCCACCTGGCCAAGAAGGAAGGCTCTCTTGCAGGGATATCTGCAAGGAGGACTAAAGAGGACAGGTGAGATGACAGCAGGTTGCACACTTCTGCCCCAACTGTACATTCGTTGCTACAAAGAAAGGAGGAATGGGGTACAATCTTATTTGGCATGGTAAGTACAGTTGTGTGCCACCAAATCCAGCACTTGGAAGTAATCCTGGATTAATGACTGTGGAAGTTAGGCATGTTGTAGTAATGAAGCCAACACACTGTGACAACTGAATCCAGGAAGCTCTTGTTCTGGCACCTTGCCCAGTTGCTGAATCTCTCAGAAACCTCCTGGTAGATGCAGCCAACACTTTCCAGCTGGTCCTTGACTTGAAGACCTCACTTAAATAATGAGTCAACAGGGGGTCAGATATGGACAAGCAGACCCCATAGGAGACATAATTTGTTAGCAACAGACTCCCTGTGGTTGCTAACAAAGGACAGAACCAGCAGGTTGTACGGACAATTTTGTGATCAGTTGCAGTTCTACTAGATACTTCAAGATCACGTGGAGTATTAAATACCACTTTATAATGCCTTGGTAAGGTCACACCTGGAATCCTGCATCCAGTTTTGGTCACCACAATGTAAAAAAGATGTTGAGACTCTAGAAAGAGTACAGAGAAGAGCAACAAAGATGATCAGAGGACTGGAGGCTAAAACATACAAGGAATGGTTGCTGGAATTGGGTATGTCTAGTTTAATGCAGAGAAGGATAAGGGGGGGACATGATAGCAGTGATCCAATATCTCAGCGGCTGCCCCAAAGAAGAGGGAGTCAAGCTATTCTCCAAAGCACCTGAAGACAGGACAAGAAGCAACGGATGGAAACTAACAAAAGAGAGAAGCAACCTAGAACTAAGGAGAAACTTCCTGACAGTGAGAACAATTAATCAGTGGAACAACCTGCCTCTAGAAGTGGTAAATGCTCCAACACTGGAAGTTTTTAAGAAGAGACTGGACAGCCATTTGTCTGAAATGGTATAGAGTTTCCTGCCTGAGCAGGGGGTTGGACTAGATGACCTCCAGGGTCCCTTCCAACTTTATCATTATTATTATTAGAACAATTAATCAGTGGAACAACCTGCCTCCAGAAGCGGTGAATGCTCCAACACTGGAAGTCTTTAAGATGAGACTGGACAGCCATTTGTCTGAAATGGTATAGGGTTTCCTGCCTGAGCAGGAGGTTGGACTAGATAACCTCCAATGTCCCAACTTTATCACCATCATCATCATCATCATCATCATCATGCATTTTGTCTACCTATCGAGTCCTTACCCAGGAGGTAGACAAAATGCATTATTATTATTATTATTATTATTATTTTATTTAAAGGGACATTCAGTGAAGGAATTTCTTACCAGCCAGTCTGTGATTGGGAGATCAGTGATGTGTTAACCTACAAGCCTTGGGGGAAAAAAGCAGGCCACCAAAGAATAGGATGCCTGGATACCATCCAAGCTGACCCCAGCCAGAGCACAGAAAGACTCAAAGAAGCTGTGCAAGATAGGAAGATGTGGAGCGAACGGACCCATAGAGTCACCAAGAGTCGGACTCGACTGAATGGATAACATTATCATCCCAGCCTTGGGAATGTAAGGCAGGTTTTGGGAAGGAAGAAGAAACGTATGAAAAATTCAATCAGCTCCAGCAGCCCTGCAAAAGATCGCACACAAGGAAGGAACTGTTCATTTAACGGCTGCAGAAATGTGACAAGGAAGCAACTATTTTGACTTCCTCAGGGGAAAAAAAAGTCCCTGAAAACTTTTGCTTTGGCTCAAACATACGAGAGAGAGAGAGAGAGAGAGAGAGAGAGAGAGAGAGAGAGAGAGAGAGAGAGAGAGAGAGAGAGAGAGAGAGAGAATATAAAAACATATACATTATAAAATATTTATTTATGTATATTGATAGGCTAACTCTACCGACTGCCAGCAGTTCGATTTTGACCAGCTCAAGGTTGACTCAGCTTTCCATCCTTCCGAGGTCGGTAAAATGAGGACCCAGATTGTTGGGGACAAGAGGCTGACTCTGTAAACCGCTTAGAGAGGGCTGTCTGTCTGTCCGTCCGTCCATACTCCTTCTCTGGCTCCTGTCAGTGTCCATACTCCCCAATTTCCCACAAGAATCTTTCACACCAGCACTTTCCCCTCCCAAGTGCCCCCTCCCACTTGTTAGCAAGTTTCAAAGAAGGCGAAGATAGGCAGTTGACACACCTGCCCTCTGGAATATATATTAATTTTTATAGAATTAGGAATAAGGTGGGGTCGGGATTAGGGTTGGGATTTGGGTTAGGATTAGGGTAAGGGTTGGGGTTGGGCTTAGGGTTTTTTCAAATAACATTCTCAATATTTAGCAAACAGCATAATGCCTGGGTTCATGTGTTTAAGAAAAACAATGAATAATAGCTGATTATCATAAATAATATATTAATCGCTCGATGGTCTTCTTCTTGCTAGTATATATTCAAAGCTATATATCACATTCCTTTCTCTCTAACTTGTTTTTCTAGCCATTGATAAAAATTATCCCATGTTCTAAAATACACTGAGTCTTCTTTCTCTTTTATCTTTAAAGCCAATCTATCCATTTCTGCACACTCTAAAATTTTCTTAATTAGGACTTCTTCAGCTGGTAAAATTTCATTTTTCCAATATTGGGCAAATACAATTCTTGGCTGCAGTTAGTATGTGTAGAATTAAATATATACAGTCTTTCTCATAACTTGTTACTATTATTCCTAAGAAAAATAATTCTGGCTTAAAGTCTATTTGTTTTTTTAGCCATTTTCTCCAACCATAAATGTATTTTTATTAATAATGTTTAACCTTTTAGTGTTCTCTATGTTTGCTTGCTTGGCTGCTTATTTATTTATTTATTTGTTTATTTCTATCCTGCCTTTGTTATTTTTACACACATAACTCAAGGCTGAGATCTAAGAGAACCTAAAAGTTGAATCTACAGATTTAAGAGAACCTAACAAATCCAGTCTGAAGCCTACAGCTCCATCATTCAGCACCTGAAGGAAAGACTCACGTTTTTGAGCAATTGTGTTTTCAATAGTTAAAAGAGTTTTGGGAAGGGGGAACAGCATTAGTCCATAGGACTTTATGAATTTATTCCTTTGGAAGGTTGAATCACAAATTTGGGGGAATATCCAATTTACAGATCTAAGAGAATCTAACAAGCCCAGGTTACAGAATTAAGAGGACCTAACTAGTTTACAGATTTAAGAGAATCTAACAAGTTGAGTCTACAGCAGTGGTTCTCAACCTATGGGTTGGGACCTCATTTGGGGTCGAACGACCATTTCACGGGGGTCGCCAAACAACGCAGTCCGCCATTTTTTCCCCCTTTTCCTTCGCTGTGCTACTCCCTTTTATTCTATTGGCTTTTGAAAGCCAATAGAATAGACCCTCTTGAATAGAGTCTAATTCTATTGGCTTTCAAAAGCCAATAGGAATTGTCCAGACTGTCTCTGCCCTGCTGAGCCCGCCAAAAGTCCCATTCTGCAAACGGTGCTGCACCAGTTGAGTAGTCCTTGACTTACGACCAGTTGAGTAGTCCTCGACTTACAACTGGTTGGGGGTCGTGGCATTAAAAAGGTTGAGAACCACTGGTCTACAGATTTAAGAGAGCCTAACAAGAACCCACTCTACAGATTTCAGAGCATCTAGCAAGAGTCCCCTACAGCCATTAAATCTTTAGTGTGTTGTGACCTTATAAAAATATTAATTTTTCTGCTCCTTATTTTCAGGCAGTATGTGAGCTCAAAACCAGCATTGCGTCATTGCAGTTTTTCAAATCCTTTAAGCTAGAAAACAGACAAAAAAAGTGGCATCATCTAAGGCAAGGACACAACTGCTTTAAGGCGAGCAGACCAATGTCCTGTATGCAAAGTGGTTTTTAAGATCAAATCTGAAGCAGTGCATAAACATGGTGGGGAGATGATTCATCAGCTTATTTAAATAGGAATGAAATCATGAGGACCGGTTCAGTTTTTTTATTCACTGGCTTGGTCATAAGCAGCCACGAGACTGAAAGTCAAATAATTAAAATCAAGAACAACAAAGATGATTAGCAGACTGGAGGCTAAAACATATGAAGAACGGTTGCAGGAATTGAGTGTAATGAAAAGAAGGAACCGGGGGTGACAGGATAGCAGTCTTCCAATATCTGAGGCGCTGCCAAAAGGAAAAGGGGGTCAACTTATTCTCCAAAGTGCCTGAAGGCAGGACAAGAAACAACAGATGGAAACTAATCAAGGAGACAAGCTCAAAATTTGAGGGAAAAGTTTTATAAAATGTTTTATAGGTGGCATTTGGATCCTAAAAAAATTGTCTTGTATGTATCCTAACTTACAGCCCAAATGTTGGAGGTGTGGGAGTACTGATGCAACTTATTTTCATGTTTGGTGGACTTGTAAAAATATTAAGGCTTTTTGGATTATGATTTGGTGGAACATTCAAAAGATTTTCAAAAGGAAGATAAAGTTTACTCCTCAATTATTTTTACTGGGTATTTTTATGGATTTAGATGTTAATGAAACTATTTTAATGTTGAATTTAATAACCGCAGCAAGGTTACTAGTCGGTTCATATTGGAAGAAGGATTCGTTGACTACTATAGAAGAATGGACACTTAAGGTTTCCAATTTAGCAGAAATGGCAAAGATTTCTGCTTATTTAAAGGATCATACACAAGAAAGATATACTATGGTATGGAGAAGATGGAGAGATTATATTCAGAATAAATATGGAACTCAAAAGTTCCATTTATTTTATGGTTAAATTTTTTAAAATAATAATTACTATGTATAGAATTTTATAATAAATAATTTATAATGGATTTGTTTATATTATTATGATGTTAAAGTTTAGAGGGAGTTAAGGGTTAAGTATGAATTCGTTTATTGTATAATTTTTTTTAAAAAAAAGTTAAGTAGATTTTGTTTATTTTGTTTATAATAACCCTGTATTCTGCTCTGGGAAGTTTGGGGGGGAGGGTAGGGGAGGGGATGGGTGGGTTTAGGTTAGAGTCCAGTCTTTCCCAAACTTGACAATTTTAAGGCATGAGGACTTCAACTCCCAGAATTCCACAGCCAGCGTTGCTGGCTGTGGAATTCTGGGAGCTGAAGTCCACATGCCTTAAAATTGTCAAGTTTGGGAAACACTGGGTTAGACAAATAGAAATATCAATGTATAATATAGATAGAGTAATTTTGAAAGAGGTGCCTCTCATGTATTTCCCCTGAACTGTATCCGAAGAGGGATGAGAGGGGAGGAGGAAGGGAGGGAAGGAAGTAGTATGGGAGGAAAGGAGGAGGGGAAGAGAGAGGTGAGGAGAGGAGAGAAGGAAGAGGGAAGGAAGGAAGGAAGGAAGGTAGAGAGGGCGGATGCAGTGGGGGGGAGGGGAGGTGGGCGAGCGACACCTAAGGTTATGAATTTATTTTAAAGGTATTTTTTATATGAACGTATTGAAAATGTATTGAATGTATTGAAAAATGGAAAATAAAAACTTTTTAATAAAAAAAAAAAGGAGACAAGCAACCCGGAACTAAGGAGAAACTTCCTGACAGTGAGAACAATAAACCAGTGGAACTACCTGCCTCCAGACGTTGTGAATGCTCCAACACTGGAAGTTTTTAAGAAGAGACTGGACAGCCACTTGTGTGAAATGATACAGGGTCCCCTGATTGATCGGGGATTGGACTAGAATAGGGGTTCCCAATCTCTGGTCCATGGACCAGTACTGGGACACAGCATACCAGAAACCGGGCCGTGCAAACAAGTGATGCCCCATCTGTGGGATGCAGGCAGCGCTTGAAAACCTCTCTGCACAGAACTGGTCCTTAATGCCCAAAAGTTTGGCGGCCATTGGACTAGAACAGTGTTTCCCAAACTTGACAATTTTAAGGCATGAGGACTTCAACTCCCAGAATTCCACAGCCAGCAACGCTGGCTGTGGAATTCTGGGAGTTGAAGTCCACATGCCTTAAAATTGCTGGCTGTGGAATTCTGGGAGTTGAAGTCCACATGCCTTAAAATTGTCAAGTTTGGGAAACACTGGACTAGAAGACCTCCAAGATCCCTTCCAGCTCAAATATTCTGCTCGGTTAGTAGCCATAGCACTAGCCCAGGGGTAGGCAACCTTGGCTCTTTTATGACTTGTGGACTTCAATACCCAGAATTCCTGAGCCAGTCATACTGACTCAGAAATTCTGGGACTTGAAGTCCACAAGTCATAAAAGAGCCAAGGTTGCCTATCCCTGGTCTAGCCCTTAGACATATATACTGCTCCACAGTGCTTTACAGCCCTCTCTAAGCGGTTTACAGAATCAGCCTGTTGCCCCTAACAATCTGGGTCCTCATTTTATCGACCTGGGAAGGATGGAAGGCTGAGTCAACCGTGAGCCAGTCCGAATCAAACTTTTCACCCTCCCCAAAAGATCAAGGGACCAGGAACCCGGAAAAAAAAACATCTTCTGTGTCATGGCCCTTTCATCCTGTCCTTACAGCTCAGTCAGATTCCTTCCTTATTAATATTCAGCAAGGCTGCTATAAGACTGTGATTTTCTTAAAAAAAAAAAAAAGGAAAGGAAAGGAAAAAACAGATTGGAAGGCGTTTTCTATTTTCCCCCTAAGTTGATTGCTCTGGCCGGTTTTATTTTATGTATCAGTGTATCCATTCTTTTATGATTATCCTGCATTTTTACGGGCTGACACGACAGAAGCAGTCTCACGCCGCCCAATGAGGTGCCATGCAAATAACAACAGAGATAAAAAGTAAGGCATAAATAGGCTTGAAAAATGCAGAAAAGTGGACACTAGTAATGGCAGGGAGGCGAAAATATTTATCTGTTTATCCTCACAAGACAAGGTGTGTGTGTGTGTGTGTGTGTGTGTGTGTGTGTGTGTGTGTGTGTGTGTGTGTTTGTGTGTGTGTGTGTAGGATTTGACTAATTTTGTTAGGATTCCATCATCTACGCCAGGGGTAGGCAACCTCAGCTCTTTTATGACTCATGGATTTCAACTCCCAGAATTCCTGAGTCAGCATACCTATGCTGACTCAGGAATTCTGGGAGTTGAAGTCCATGAGTCATAAAAGAGCCAAGGCTGCCTACCCCTGGTCTACGCTGATTTCACACAACAGAATTAACTTGAGTGTTGAACGGATTTACTTTCTGGATTCTCTCTCTAAACTGAATCGTAAATTAATGAAGTGGACTAGGCTTGCAGATCAGAGTGGACCACACCAACTATTTCTTCAATATTAGTGCCCACAAAATCCCTTTTTTGGTGCCATTTAATCTGAAACTGGAGTAAAGAGTTGGAAGGGACCTTGGAGGTCTTCTAGTCCAACCCCTTGTTCAGGCTGGAAACCTTATACAATTTCAGACAAAGGGTTGTCCAGTCTCTTCTTAAAAACCTCCACTGTTGGAGCATTCACCGCTTCTGGAGGCAGGTTGTTCCACTGGTTAATTGTTCTAACTGTCAGGAAGTTTCTCCTTAGTTCTAGATTGCTTGTCTCCTTGATTGGTTTCCATCTGTTGCTTCTTGTCCTGCCTTCTGGTGCTTTGGAGAATAGCTTGACTCCCTCTACTTTGGGGCAGCCCCTGAGATACTGGAACACTGCTATCATGTCCCCCCTCATCCTTCTCTTCATTAAACTAGACATACCCAATTCCAGCAACCGTTCCTTATATGTTTTAGCCTCCAGTCCCCTAATTGTCTTTGTTGCTCTTCTCTGTACTCTTTCTAAAGTCTCAACATCTAATGGCTTGCCCTATAAGTGTTGGTAGGTATAACAACAACAACAACAATAATAATTATAATAATAGAGTTGGAAGGGACCTTGGAAGTCATCTAGTCCAACCCCCTGCTCAGGCAAGAAATGCTATAGCATTTCAGACAAATGGCTGTCCAGTCTCTTCTTAAAAACTTCCAGTGTTGGAGCATTCACAGCTTCTGGAGGCAGGTTGTTCCACTGGTTAATTGTTCTCACTGTCAGGAAGTTTCTCCTTAGTTCCAGGTTGCTTCTCTCCTTGATTAGTTTCCATCCGTTGCTTCTTGTCCTGCCTTCAGGCGCTTTGGAGAATAGCTTGACTCCCTCTTCTTTGAGGCAGCCCCTGAGATATTGGAACGCTGTTATCATGTCCCCCCTCGTCCTTCTCTTCATTGATTAGGCTGTTGATTATGGAAGAAAAGCCTAATCAGGGAACCTCCAAGAACACAGTAAACAACACTGTTCTAGCACTGATGATGTTACCTAGTTCAGTAATGAAATGTCCTCAAGCAAACAAACACAGAGAAGACCAAGGACCCCACAGTTCAACCCTGACTTATTTTATCAGTCTTCTGGCTTTGTGCATTAGTATCTTATATTGGTGTCCATCTCTGGAAGTTCTTTAGAACACACCGTCTCCTTCTTTCAATTCGTACTGCACCAGTATCATACATCAGTATCGTACAATACTGCATCCAGTTTTGGTCACCACGATATAAAAGCGATGTTGAAACTCTAGAAAGAGTGCAGAGAAGAGCAACAAAGATGATCAGGGGACTGGAGGCTAAAACATACAAGGAACGGATGCTGGAATTGGGTATGTCTATTTTAATGAAGAGAAGGGTGAGGGGGGACATGATAGCAGTCTTCCAATATTTGAGGGGCTGTCCCAAAGAAGAGGGAGTCAAGCCATTCTCCAAAGCGCCTGAAGGCAGGACAAGAAGCAACGGATGGAAACTAACCAAGGAGAGAAGCAACCTAGAACTAAGGAGAAACTTCCTGACAGTGAGAACAATTAACCAATGGAACAACCTGCCTCCAGAAGCGGTGAATGCTCCAACACTGGAGGTTTTTAAGAAGAGACTGGACACCCATTTGTCTGAAATGGTATAGGGTTTCCTGCCTGAGCAGGGGGTTGGACTAAATGACCTCCAAGATCCCTTCCAACTTTATTATTATTATTATTATTATTATGGATCATCGCACAGTCAGCCAGATGTTCAGACTGGATTTGGCATTTTGTCTACCTATCGAGTCCTTACCCAGGACCTGGGATAGGCAGATGTGGATGTTTGATGGTGTTACAGGTATCGTTGCAGGATGGAAGCAGTTCCTAATTATTATTATTATTATTATTATTATTATTATTATTATTATTATTATTATTATTATTATTATTATTATTTCCCTCTGCACCAGTATCATACAGATATGATTCAAAGTATTACAAAAGAGTTACAACAATATTGTACTGGTGTCATATTCTAAGTAAATGTAGTCCTTGACTAAGAACTACAATTTTCCGTTGCTAAGCGAAATATTTGTTCAGTGAGTTTGGCCCCATTTTACGACCTTTCTTGCCACAGTTGTCAAGTGAATCACTGCAAGTTGTTAAGTTAGTAACACGGTTGTTCCCCATTGACTTTGCATGTCAGAAGGTCCCAAAAGGGGATCACGTGACACGGCAACCGTCATAAATACGATGAGCCAGTGGCCCAGCGTCTGGATTTTGATCCCGTGACCCTGGGGATGCTGCAACAGTCGTTAAGTGTGAAAAATAGTCATAAGTCACTTTTTTTCAATGCTGTTGTAACTTTGAACGGTCACTGTATAAACCATTGTAAGTCGAGGACTATCTTTATTGCCTTCACGGCTTGGAATATGATTTTAAAGACAGGAAAAACGGCTTTGTGCCCAGAAAGGTTTGCCTTTTAGTTTTTATTCGAACTGCCTTGCAAATGACCAAATACAGCCACACTAGATCTGCAGAAGCTTTAGCAACTTATTAGCCAGTTCCCTTTTCTGCAGGAGGGGACATTAGCAGTTCTGGGATATGTAGTAATTTCAGGACTGGGAAACTGATGAGATGATGGATTTTGTTTTTAGTTGTTTCTTGATTGCTTTCTTGTGTTGGTTTTCTGGAAGAGAAAGGCTGATTAGTTCACGCTGTTCCCTGCATCTGCTGAGCCAGTGATTTTTCACTAAACTTTTAGAGGTAGTGTGTTGAGTAAATACAGTCCTAGCATTAGGGAATAGAACATAGAATAACCGGGTTGGAAGGGACCTTGGAGGTCATCTAGTCCAACCCCCTGCTCAAGCAGAAAACTCTAAACCATTTCAGACAACTGGCTGCCCAAACTCTTTAAAACCTCCAGTGCTGGAGCAACCACAAACTTCTGGAGGCAGTTCGTTCCACTGGTTAATTGTTCTAACTGTCAGGAAATTTCTCCTTAGTTCTAGGTTGCTTCTCTCCTTGATTAGTTTCCATCGGTTGCTTCTTGTCCTGCCTTCAGATGCTTTTGGAGAGTAGGTTGACCCCCTCTTCTTTGTGGCAGCCCCTGAGATATTGGAAGACTGCTATCATGTCCCCCCTCGTCCTTCTCTTCATTAAACTAGACATATCCAATTCCTGCAATTGTTCCTCATATGTTTTAGTCTCCAGTCCCCTGATCATCTTTGTTGCTCTTCTCTTCACTCTTTCCAGAGTCTCAACATCTTTTTTACATCGTGGCGACCAAAACCAGATGCAGTATTCCAAGTGTGGCCTTACCAAGGCGTATTATAAAGTAGTATTCACATGATCTTCATTCTATCCCTCTATTAATGCAGCCTAGAACTGCATTGGCTTTTTTTTTGGCAGCTTCAGCACACGACTGGCTGATATTCAAGTGGAAGCTTTCTGGTCCAACCCCCTGCTGAAGCAGGAGACCCTATGCCAGGGGTAGGCAACCTTGGCTCTTTTATGACTCGTGGACTTCAACTCCCAGAATTCCTGAGCCAGCTATGCTATGCTAGCTCAGGAATTCGGAGTCCACGAGTCATAAAAGAGCCAAGGTTGCCTACCCCTGCCCTATGCCATTCTAGACAAATGTTTGTCCAATGTCTTCTTGAAAACCTCCTGTGATGGAGCATCCACAATTTCCAGAGGGAAGCTGTTCCACTGATTAATTGTTCTCATTGTCAGGAAATTTCTCCTTAGTTCCAGGATGGATCTCTCTTTAATGTTCTTCCATCCATTGCTTCTTGTCTGGCCCTCAGGTGCTTTGGAGAATAGGTTGACCCCCTCATCTCTATGACAACCCCTCATACATATGACTGCAATCATATGTATTAATCTCGTGTAGCTGTTCCACGAATGCTTTAGCACAAGTTGCTAACGATTCCCTCATGATCATTAGACAGCTGCAAGCTTCACTTCCACTTACGTTCCATTGAAATCAGTAAGATTTGTCACAACCTTCATTTTGCAACCAACTAATTCTCACTGATCCTATAAACTTGGCTCCAGCGGCACCTCCTGGCACAGAAATGGGAACACAATTTCCTCCTCATTGAGAGTAAAAAAGGATAAGAGTTGGAAAGGAACTTGGAGGTCTTCTAGTTCAACCCCCTGCTCAAGCAGGAGAGCCTGTATCTTTCCAGACAAATGGCTGTCCAATCTCTCCTTAAAATCCTCCAGTGGTTGAGACCCCATAACCTCTAGAGCAGTGGTTCTCAACCTGTGGGTCGGGACCCCATTTGGGGTCGAACGACCATTTCACGGGGGTCGCCAAACAAGGCTGTCCGCCACTTTTTTCCCCCTTTTCTTTGGCCACGCCCCTGGCACCCGGTGATGTATAAGTGGTTGGGGGTCACCACAACATAGGGAACTGTATTATGGGGTCACGGCATTAGAAAGGTCGAGAACCACTGCTCTAGAGGCAAGCAGTTTCATTGATTAAATGTTCTCATACTCAGAAAATTCCTCCTTAATTCCAGGTTGCTTCTCTCTTTGATTAGTTTCCGTCCTTCTTGTCCTGCCTTCAAGTGTTTGGAGAATAGGCTGACCCCCTCTTTTTTGTAGCAGCCCCTGAGATATTAGAAGACTGTTATCATGTCCCCCCTAATTCTTTTTTCTAGACTAGCCGTATCCAATTTCTGCAACCGTTCTTCATATGTTTTAGCCTCCAGCCCTTGAATCATCTTTGTTGCCCTTCTCTGCACTCTTTCTAGAGCAGGGGTAGGCAACCCAAAATACTCAAAGATCCACTTGGACCCGTTTCCCACTGAAAACAAAACACCAGGAGCCGCAAAACCCTTTTGATATCTAAAATGAGGATAACACTGCATATATCCTTTTTTACCTTTATTATAGGTGTGTGTGTGTGTGTGTGTGTGTGTGTGTGTGTGTACATACACAGGTAAAAAAGGATATATGCAGTGTTATCTTCATTTTAGATGTGAAAAGGGTCTCTCTCTCTCTCTGTCTGTCTCTCTCTCCCTCCCTCTCTCTCTATCTGCCCTTGGTCTGCCAGTCTTCTTCCCCCACTCTCTCTCTCTCTCTCTCTCTCCCTCCCTCTCTCTCTCTTTCTCTCCCCCCCCATCTCCCTCTCTCCTATCTGCTGCTCACCTGGCAAGCTGGCTTCAAGCTGTTCTCCAACAAGCTCAGGGGTAGGCAACCTCGGCTCTTTTATGACTCATGGACTTCAACTCCCAGAATTCCTGAGTCAGCAGAGCTGGGCTAGCTAACTCTCTCCTGCCCTTCCTGCTTCCTGCTTCCTGCAGAGACGCAGCAAAGGGAGGAGCTCCGCCCAATAAGCTTTTTAGCTCCTCAGAGAACACTATGAGTGCACTCTCTTTTACACACACACACACACACACACACATGCAGAGAGAGAGGGAGAGAGAGAGAGAGAGAGAGAGAGAGAGAGAGAGAGAGAGAGAGAGAGAGAAGCAGGGAAGCGCAATTGCCTCTCTCTGTCTCTGTCTCTCTCTGCAAATGGCAGAGGAGACTGGGAGCCACAGGGGAAGGCTCAAAGAGCCGCATGCGGCTCCGGAACCGCAGGTTGCTGACCTGTGTTCTAGAGTCTCAACATCTTTTTTACATCGTGGCCACCAGAGAATCCTGCAGCCTTTAAAAGGAATGCTTGGGCCACCTTCTAAAGCATTTATTTCATCTACTTTTAAATGGAATTCAACCTAAAGGGACCTTCATCTACGTTTAAATGGAACAAAAAATAAATATCACTTGCCCGTTTCATAGTTAATATTTTATCTTTCTCCAATCCAAAAATAACTTCGGGAGGCTTGGCAGAGACACCACAAAGACTTTTCAGAATGCTTGTGGGGCTGAAGATAATGTCTCTCCTCCTGACACCAAATCTGTCTTCCCAAAGATTGGGGATCTACTTACTGAAAATAAGACCCAGCTGGAAAAGAAGCCCTATGGCAAATTTAGACAGCATACGAAAAAGCAGAGACATCATCCTGCCAACAAAAGTGCATATAGTCAAGGCCATGGTCTTCCCAGTTGCAATGTACGGCTGTGAAAGTTGGACCATAAGAAAGGCTGAGCGCCAAAGAATGGAGGCCTTTGAACTATGGTGCTGGAGAAGACTCCTGCGAGTCCCTGGACTGCAAGGCGATCAAACCAGTCAGTCCTAGAAGAGATCAACCCCGACTGCTCTTTAGAAGGCCAGATCCTGAAGTTGAAACTCAAATACTTTGGCCACCTAATGAGAAGGAAGGACTCACTGGAGAAGAGCCTAATGTTGGGAAAGATGGAGGGCAATAGAAGAAGGGGACGACAGAGAAGGAGGTGGCTGGATGGAGTCCCTGAAGCAGTAGGCGTGAGCTTAAGTAGACTCCAGAAGATGGTAGAGGACAGGAAGGCCTGGAGGAACATTGTCCATGGGGTCACGATGGGTTGGACATGACTTCGCAACTAACAACAACAATAAAATCGTCAGTCAGACAGATGCATTTACTACCGTATTTCCCCCAAAATAAGACCTAACTGGAAAATAAACCTTAATGCATCTTTTGGAGCAAAAATTAATATAAGACCTGGTCTTATTTTCAGGGAAACATGCTAGTAGATGACTGTAGGTTAAAAGAGACAGTTTGGGATCCAGCCTACTCCTTGCCCTAGCAAAGTCAAGTGGGGTGGGATGGGGTTGAGAAGTAGACGTGATTGACAACATGCCTTCTTTAATAACTCAGGATTTAGTCCAGGGCCATCAATGTAAATCCAGACTGGTATGAGGATTCTTGCAGGGGTTGGGCTAGAAGACCTCCAAGGTCCTTTTCTTGATTCTACAACTTGGTTTGACTAGACCAGGGGTAAGCAAACTTGGCTCTTTTATGACTGGTGGACTTCAACTCCCAGAATTCCTGAGTCAGCATGGCTCAGCTTGGAAACGTCTCCCTTTTCCCTCAGCATGGCTGGCTCAGGAATTCTGGGAGTTGAAGTCCACCAGTCATAAAAGAGCCAAGGTTGCCTACCCCTGCCCAAATGCCTGAATTTTGATCACGTGACCGTGAGGAAAAAATATTTAAATATTTAAACCAGGGATCTTCAAACTTGGCCCCCTCATGACTCGTGGACTTCAACTCCCAGAATTCCTGAGCCAGCATGGCTCAGCTTGGAAACCTCTCCCTTTCCCCTCAGCATGGCTGGCTCAGGAATTCTGGGAGTTGAAGTCCACGAGTCATAAAAGAGCCAGGGTTGCCTACCCCTGGACTATACTAATATGGTTTGTTTTTGTATTTTTATGTTATTAAATTATTATTACTGAATGTCATCGTGTCATGACTCTTGGGCAGAGGGGAAGAACCAGCCCCAAATCTTCCAGGCAGCTTCTGCAGCTCAGAGGGGACTAGAACCTAGATCTCCCCAGTGTCAATACAACTCTATTCAGAATGACAGAATAACAGAGTTGGAAGGGACCTTGGAGGTCTTCTAGTCCAACCCCCTGCTCAAGCAGGAGACCCAGACAAGAATGAGAAGGACAGACAAAGCCAAGAATAGAAGCAATGAATGGAAGCTAATCAAATTAAAGTAGGGACTTATCTTAAATAAGATGGTTTTAAGTTTTCTGACGATTCTGTAATGCAAATCTTGTATTTAATTGTGCTTTAATATGCTTGGCATTTTATTTTTTTCCTGTTTTCCTCTCTTTGAAAGCCTTTCGAAACAGAATACCGTCTCAATCTAATGAATAAACAAATGAATAGAAATACAAGCCTTTCCTCGTGATATTTGCCCAATTTAGGGCTGATTTTTCTCAGCGGAATGCCGAGCTTTGGGAAACACAATTCCCCAGAATCATCTACAAGATATTACAGATATTGACTTTTCTAAAGATTAAGAATCCCACTGCAAAATTCAGCTATAGTCATGGCCTCCGGAGCGACACGGTGTCAAGTGTTTGTCCCCGCTCCCTTCAATTTCCATCCCAGCAAAATCACGTGGAGGAGGACAGAAACAACATTGTAATTTAAAATTCAATTTCTGATTCCACCAATATTCGCAGGCGCTGCCTCAGAACGAGGATTTCATTAAAAGGTTTAATAGATTTTATGAGAGTTGTCAGCTGCGAAAAAGGGAACGGGGCAAACGCATTTTCTCTGCTCCTAGAAATTCAGACGGCAGACTGGTAAACAAATTTACCATGGAAATGAAAACAGGAGGGGGAATTTTTCCTCCTACCCATATATAATCTCGTACAGGAAGCAAATAAACCTCGTCGGAATACCTTTAAAAGCTTGGTGTGTGTATTTGTTTCCTTCGCTTGTTCGTAGGCCTGACACCACTGGCGTTTTTGGCCACCCAGACAAGACGCTTCGCTGGAACAAAGAAGCAGCCAAAATCACTTGGGCAAACCGAAAGATTAAAAGCTAAGCTTGGTTAGGGTTCACATTTGTGTCTTGGATGAAGCCAGACCGTTTTGTTCACTGGTGATGCCATTGAAACCCAAGAAAGGGGTTCATTCGATAGCCAGGTGAAGTGTTTTGTCTGAATGCAGCGTTTGTGCGTGCAGAGAACAAAATATGGTATAAAACAGGGGTGTCAAACTCAATTTCACTGAGGGCCGCATCAGCATTGCGGTTGCCCTTGGGGGGCTGGGTGGGTGTGGCCAGAGTGGGTGCAGCCTACTGGGTGGGTGTGGATGGAGTGGGTGTGGCCTACTGGGTGGGTGTGGCCTGTTCTACATCATTCCTGTCAAGGGTGCCTGTGGGGGCCTGGGCAGGAGTGGGACAGATCTGAGGGTCTCTGGCAGAAGGGGGTGGGACCAGGGCAAGTGCCAAGGCATGGTCCACCGGCGCAAGTGCCAAGATGGCCACCACAAAATTGTATATTGGCTCCCGGCTGGTCTGGGCCAGGGCCAAGGCAGCGAGGCCCGTTCCTTCACTGTTTCCAGGATGGCTTCGCAGACCACATAAAACCACTTTGCGGGCCTCATTCCCCCCCACAGGCCTTGTATTTGACATGTCTCATGTAAAATAAGTGGGCTGGAGGCTAAAACATATGAAGAGGGGTTACAAGAATTGAGTAGTGTATGTCTAGTCTAGTGAAAACAAGGACGAAGGGTGACATGATAGCAGCCTTCCAATATGTCAGGTGCTGCCCCAAAGAAGAAGAAGTCAAGCTATTCTCCAAAGCATCTGAAGGCAGGACAAGAAGCAACGGATGGAAACTGATCTAGGAGAGAAGCAGCCTAGAACTAAGGAGAAACTTCCTGACAGTGAGGACAATCAACCAGTGGAACAGCTTGCCACCAGAAATCGTGGGCGCTCCATTACTGGAGGTTTTTAAGAAGAGACTGGACAATCACCTGTCTGAGATGGTATAGGTCCTCCTGCTTGAGCAGGGGGCTGGACTAGAAGACCTCCAAGGTACCTTCCAGCTCTATTAGTTGTTCAGCAGAGTAATGGCACAAGGCAAAAACTCTCTAGTTGTTTTGGCATGCAATGCCCTATGGCGGCGTCCTGAGGGAAGAAGTTGAAATAATTGATGTCCAGGATGTGAGGGGTCTGTAGTTATTTTCTCAGCCCGACTATATTAAGGTCTTCTATGAAAGGCAGAGTGGTTGTAATTGTGTATGTATGTGCGCGTGTGTGCATATACACATACACAAACCCAGTGATGGGATTCAAATTTGTGAATGAATAGTATCTATCTATCTATCTATCTATCTATCTATCTATCTATCTATCTATCTATCTATCTATCTATCTATCTATCTATCTATCTATCTATCTATCTATCTATCTATCTATCCATCCACCCACCCACCCACCCACCCACCCACCCACCCACCCACCCACCCACCCACCTATCTATCTATCTATCTATCTATCTATCTATCTATCTATCTATCTATCTATCTATCTATCTATCTATCTATCTATCTATCTATCCAGTGGTGGGATTCAAATATGTGAACCACCGGTTCTCTGTGTGGATGCTGCTTCCAGAAGTCCATTCTGGGCCTGGGCAACAAAAAATTAGCTACCTGTTCTGCCGAAGTGGGGCGAACTGGCTGAATCCGAAGGCTCCACACACCCCTTTATTTTCATACCTGTGTACTTCTTCACTGGGCCAACAACTTGATTCACAGTCACTTGACTGTCTCTGCTGCCACCTTGTGTCTAGAAAGTGCAAAGGTGGTTTTAAAAAAAGAAGAACCCCCCTCCCTTCCTCACCCCCCCACCCCCGTTAAAATGGGTCCAATGAAAGCTTTGAAAATGAAAAGTGAACCCCCAAAAGGTAAACTTCTCTCATTCTGGAAAGTCAGGGGAGTCCAAACCAAACTTGCAAGAACATCGGAATGATGACTGGCATAAGATGAGGACACCGCACAAGAAATACTCTTCGTATCTTTTAGTCTCCTGTCCCCTAATCATCTCTGTTGCTCTTCTCTGCACTGTTTCCAGAGTCTCAACAACTTTTTTATATCATGGGAACCACAACTGGATGCGGTATTCCAAACGCGGTCTTACCAAGTGGTATTAAGACTTCGCGTGATCTTGATTCTATCCCTCTGTTAATGCAGCCTAGGACCGCATTGAGGTTGGTTTTTTGGGGGGGGGGGCTGCTGCACACACTCTCTTTCCCCCCTCTCTCCTAATAATATTTCTATCTATCCATACCCCTGAAACAACTTGCGTTTTGCAGACGTTTTTGCCCTAATCAATTCATTAGGCTTTAAAACACTTTTCGTTATTTGTGGAAAGCTGTGAGTCTCCAGATAAGGCTAAATTGGGAGAGAGTTTTTTTTAACGTGCTTTCCTCACCTGTCATATTCATAAAGGATTGTTTTACCCATTCTGAAGATCTCTAAATGTTATTTTTAAAGTCGCGATGGGAACTGAAATAAAGTACTGAATTGTATTGCAATAATTTGATAACAATAGAATAGAATAGAATGGAATAGAATGAGAACAGAACAGAACAGAATGAGAACACAGCAGAGCAGAGCAGAATATAGAACAGAATAGAACGGAATTGGGAATATGGAATGGAATGGAATCAAATGGAGTGGAGCAGAGTGGAACTGAATGGAATGGAATGGAATAGGATAGGATAGGATAGGATAGGATAGGATAGGATAGGATAGGATAGGATAGGATAGGATAGGAGTAGAATAGAACAGAACAGGACAGGACAGGATAGGATAGCATAGGATAGAATAGAGTGAGAACAGAGCAGAGCAGAATATAGAACAGAATAGAACAGAGAACAGGGAATAGGGAATAGGGAATGGAGTGGAACAGAACAGAACAGAATAGAATAGAGCAGAATGAGAACAGAACAGAATGAGAACACAGCAGAGCAGAGCAGAATATAGAACAGAATAGAATGGAATATGGAATATGGAATGGAATGGAATCAAATGGAGTGGAGTGGAACTGAACAGAATAGAATGGAATAGAATAGGATAGGATAGCATAGCATAGGACAGAATAGAGTGAGAACAGAGCAGAGCAGAATATAGAACAGAATAGAACAGGGAACAGGGAATAGGAAATAGGGAATGGAGTAGAACAGAACAGAATAGAATAGAATAGAACGGAACGGAAGAGAATAGAACAGAACAGAACAGAACAGAACAGAACAGAACAGAATAGAATAGAATAGAATAGAATAGAATAGAATAGAATAGACCTTGGAAGTCTTCTAATCAGACACTTAACATCAAAAAGAAAAAAAAAATTATGATTCATGGTCCTTCAGCTGTAGTCCATCATCCCCAATATGTAAGTGGAAAGATTTTTTTTATATACTTCAACAAGCAGTAGCTGAAAGCAGTGTTGATTTAGAACCCGTGGCATCTGTTGAGCTTGTAGCTATAAAAAGACCCTAGTAAATAAGAGCCATAAATTAACCTGTACAAGATGAACCACAGAGGATGTCATACACATGCCTCCTTTCTCCATCCACTTCAAGTCCCAATTATTCCAGTCTCTGAAGGGCTACTCAAGCACTTAGGAACACATGGTCAAGCAAATAACTTGCTGATTAATTCGTATCGACAACCTTTCCTGGCTCTCCTCCGATTTCGTAGGAGCAGAGGGGCCTGTCTTGTGTCCAAGCACAGTTGACCGTTACGCTATTTTGTATCTCAGCGATGTTCTCTTTGCCAGCCTGGCACTGCCCAGATGTGTGGGGACTCAACCCTCCCAGAATTTCTGTCTTTGAGAGAGTGCAATTTGACACATCTGGAGGAGCGCATCCCGACACATCTGGAGAATCAGATTGAAAATGTTTTGCCCATGGATCAACATAGCAGTAAAGGCATGGGGAGTGTAATGGTCTGTCAAAATGTCCTTGAAACAGAAGGAGGAGGAGGAGGAGGAGGAGGAGGAGAAGAAGAAGAAGAAGAGAAGAAGAAGAAGAAGAAGAAAGAAGAAGAAGGAAGAGGATGAGGAGGAAGAGAAGAGGAGGAAGAGAAGAGAAGAAGAAGAAGAAGAAGAAGAAGAAGAAGAAGAAGAAGAAGAAGAAGAAGAAGAAGAAGAAGAAGAGGAGGAGGAGGAGGAGGAGGAGGAGGGAGGAGGAGCAGGAGCAGCAGGAGGAGATGGAGCTGTAGACTAGAAAAAAGTTGGAAAAGTTTGGTAATGAAACTTCAGCAAGCATCAAACTCAGAGTATTAAGGACTGAACAGTCCTCCTCCTCCTCCTCCTCCTCCTCCTCTTCCTCCTCCTCCTTCTCTTCCTCCTCCTCCTCCTCCCTGCTAATACTAACACTCCACTCCCTTCTAATACTGATGATGTTACCTAGTTGGGTAATGAAACATCTGCAAGAAAAACATCGAGCTCAGAAAGCAAATAGCATTTTTGTCAGAGGTTATAACAATGGAACTGTAATAATTCCAAGCCATTATCAGAAAGCTGCCTTTTTTTTGCAATTGACTGAGGGTGAATTTGTCAATGCCGATAGTGCTCAGGTAACGATCCAGGTGTTTTGGGATCGCTCCTATTCCAGTTGGTCCCATCTTTGCTTTCATTTGCTACAGTCATTCTGTGTCTATTTGCAGGTCTTTGCATTTTGTGATTTCCCCCAGTTCTTCTCCTTCTATTCTGCTGTCTCCAGGTGCCGCCACGTCCACTATCCAGACTTTTTTTTGTCTTTTTAATCCAAATCTCTTTGCTACAATGGTAAGTCCGTGTTTACAGCAGCAGTACAATTATTGTGGAAGTCTAAGAAAATTAAATGCAAAGAAGGCGGGAGAATCTGGTCCTTTTGTTGCATTCTAAAATATCTTCCAAAGAAAAGAACCAAGCATGAGCGAGAGCAAAGTGAATTTCTAATATAATGGAACACCGTGACAGGTTTTTCTACGAACATTCCCATTACTTTTTTTTTTTAGAAAAAGCATTCAGCGCTGAGCAAATCGGTACCCAGCTTTTACTTGAACTTAATGCTTTTTAAATCAGTCCACCTCAACTCAAGGATGTCTGAAGATGTGTTAGGAAAGCTATCTTGCCGACAGTATTAGAGACATCATTTCTGAAAACACTAGAGTGCTTCTCCAAGTGATACTCCGTGTTCTGTGGATTCCCAAAATTGCCAAACATTATCTGGAGTGACTGACTTGTAACGAGAGGCTTGCAGTGATGAGTGATTCCACTTAAGTATGAGGCAGCAGTGTGTTACAGCTGCAAAGAAGCCAATGCAGTCCTGTTTTGGTTCATTCACTAGTCACATCTGACTCTTTGTGAACCCATAGACCACAGCACATCAGGTAACATCATCCGTGCTAGAAGGGAGTGGGGTTTGTGGAGAGGAGGAGGAGGAGGAGGAGGAGGAGGAGGAGAAGGAGGAGGACTAAGGGGGCCTTGGTGTTAGAATAGAATAGAATAGAATAACAGAAGGGACTTTGGAGGTCTTCTAGCCCAACCCTTTGCTCAGGCAGGAAACCCGATACCATTTCAGACAAATGGTTGTCCAATCTCTTCTTAAAAACTTCCAGTGTTGGAGCATTCATTGCTTCTGGAGGCAGGTTGTTCCACTGGTTAATTGTTCTAACTGTCAGAAAGTTTCTCCTTAGTTCCAGGTTGCGTCTCTCCTTGCTGAGTTTCCATCCGTTGCTTCTTGTCCTGCCTTTCAGGTGCTTTGGAGAACAGCTTGACTCCTTCTTCTTTGTGGCAACCCCTTGAGATATTAGAAGACTGGTATCATGTACCCCCTCGTCCTTCTCTTCATTAAACTAGACATACCCAATTCCAGCAACTGTTCTTTATATATGCCTTTTTCTTCCATCTCGCCATTTTGTTTTGAATTTGAACCCAGGTCGGATAAGTATATGAGTTTATCCTGAGCTCTCTTATTTAGATAGCCGAGTGGGAAAAACCATTTTGTTTTTTTTAAAATAAACAGTTGCGGGTCTATTCATATATATTCATTTGTATTTAGTTGTAAGACAAAAATTTTAACCATTCATCTCCTTCATAAAGGGGCTCTGACAGACCCAATTCCAGCAACTCTTCTTTATATGTTTTATCCTCCAGTCCCCTGAACATCTTTGTTGCTGTTCTCTGTACTCTTTCTAGAGTCTCAACATCTTTTTTACATCGTGGTGACCAAAACTGGATGCAGTATTCCAAGTGTGGCCTTACCAAGGCATTGAAGAGTGGTATTAATACTTCACGTGATCTTGATTCTATCCCTCTGTTAATGCAGCCTAGCACTGTGTTGGCCTTTTTGGCAGCTGCAGCACACGGCTGGCTCATATTTAGGTGATTGTCTACTAGGACTCCGAGGTCCCTCTCACAGTTACTACTATTGAGCAAGGTACTCCCTATACCGGGGGTAGGCAACCTTGGCTCTTTTATGACTCGTGGACTTCAACTCCCAGAATTCCTGAGCCAGCATGGCTCAGCATGGAAACCTCTCCCTTTCCCCTCAGCATGGCTGGCTCAGGAATTCTGGGAGTTGAAGTCCACGAGTCATAAAAGCGCCAAGGTTGCCTACCCCTGACCTATACTGTACCTGTGCTTTGGGTTTTTCTTGCCTAAATGTAGAACTTTACTTTTTTTCACCACTGAATTGTTCTCTGAGCTGTTTCATTACCCAATTAAGTAACATCATCAGTAGTAATGTATCAACCAGACTGTATTCACTCCAACAGGGAGAGATGCAGAATGAATACAGGCCAATTAGGCCAACTGTCTCCTCATAGCAGGAAATCAAGAATAAATGGCCATTTAACCTCCAATTGGACACATCCAAGAAAAGAAGTCTATTTTCTCTTTAAACCCTGGTCCCAAACCAAACCCAAAAGATGGTTTAGGATGGTTTAGTCTTCATGTATTTTGTGGGCCCAGCCAAAGCATCCAGAGCAATTTCTCTTCCTCTGAACAGTCTTAAAAGAACAGATTCCACATTGGTGGATTTTGAGGCTGGCAGATTTATTTTATTTACTATTTTTAGAAACAATTCATGGTGGCAAAAATATCCAGCACGACTTCCTCCTCCCATTTCCCCCCCCCCCACAGTCCCATGAGGTAAGTTGGGCTGAGAGATGTGATTGGCCCAAGGTCACCAAGCTGGCTTTCATGCCTCAGTTGAAACTAGAACTCTCAGTCTCCTGGTGATTGGCTTAAAGTCACCCAGCTGGCTTTCATGCCTCAGTTGAAACTAGAACTCTCAGTCTCCTGGTGATTGGCTTAAAGTCACCCAGCTGGCTTTCATGCCTCAGCTGAAACTAGAATTCTCAGTCTCTTGGTGATTGGCTTAGTCACCCAGCTGGCTTTCATGCCTCAGTTGAAACTAGAACTCTCAGTCTCCTGGTGATTGGCTTAAAGTCACCCAGCTGGCTTTCATGCCTCAGCTGAAACTAGAACTCTCAGTCTCTTGGTGATTGGCCTAAAGTCACCCAGCTGGCTTTCATACCTCAGCTGAAACTAGAACTCTCAGTCTCCTGGTGATTGGCTTAAAGTCACCCAGCTGGCTTTCATGCCTCAGCTGAAACTAGAACTCTCAGTCTCTTGGTGATTGGCCTAAAGTCACCCAGCTGGCTTTCATACCTCAGCTGAAACTAGAACTCTCAGTCTCTTGGTGATTAGCCCAAGGTCACCCAGCTAGCTTTCACACCTAAGGAGGGACTAGAACTCACCATCTCCTGGTGATTAGCCCAAAATCAGCCAGCTGTCTTTCATGCCTAAAACGGGACTAGAACTCATCAACTTCCACTTTTTAGCTTTAACCATTTAACTAAAGTGTCTCTCCTTGATAATTTTCAAATAGATTCATAAATAAAATCTGAAGTCACCAATAAAGAAAAAATAATACTGCTTCCAAACTAGTTGAGAGGCATCTTGTCTCTGGGATGTTTCAGATCTTGTTTGGGAAGATGTAGTCAGCTATAAAATAAAAATAACTAATTTGTTTTTCTTTGATTGATAAAAACAAGTAGCGTCCATATCCATATTAAGAATAGGAGTGTTTTCCACCACTTTGCAAGAGTCATTCATCTGGTTTTGTTCAAATACCACAGGGTGGCAGTAAAGACCTATACAGAAGGAAAAAAAAATACATCTGGATTACATGTCCTGTTATTTAAACTATTTCTGACATGATACATACTAATTCTTATCCCTTTCGCATACCATCAGGATCTGTCTTAGGCCCATTACTCTTCAACATAGAAATCATCATCATCATCATCATCATCATCATCATCATCATCATCATCATCATCGGTGATATCTGTAATACCATCAAACATCCACATCCACCTATCCCAGGTCCTTGGTAAGGACTCGATAGGTAGACAAAAATGCCAAATCCAATCTGAACATCTGGCTGACTGTGCAATGATCCATAATAATCAATAATCAATAATAATAATAATACAGTTGGAAGGGACCTTGGAGGGGCAGCCCCTGAGATATTGGAACACTGCTATCATGCCCCTCCCCCCTTGTCCTTTTCTTGATTAAACTAGACATACCCAATTCTTCATCTTCATAAACAATTTAGATAAGGGACTAGAAGGGGAACTCATCAAATTTGCAGATGATGCCAAGTTAGGAAGAGAAGTGAAAACATTAGAAATAGGCTCAAAATCCAGAAGGTTCTTGACAGACTTGAACACTGGGTCCTATCCAACAGAATGCAGTTCAGTGGTGAGAAAAAATAGGCTCTTATATTTAGGCAAGAAAAACCAACTCAACAAGTATAGTATAGGTGGTACCTTATTCAATAGTAGTAACTGTGAGAGGGACCTCGGAGTCCTAGTAGACAATCACCTAAATATGAGCCAGCCATGTGCTTCAGCTGCCAAAAAAGCCAACACAGTGCTGGGCTGCATTAACAGAGAGATAGAATCAAGATCACATGAAGTATTAATACCACTTTACAAGGCCTTGGTAAGGCCACACTTGGAATACTGCATCCAGTTTTGGTCACCGCGATGTAAAAAAGATGTTGAGACTCTAGAAAGAGTGCAGAGAAGAGCCACAAAGATGATCAGGGGATTGGAGGCTAAAGCATGTAAGGAACGGTTGCTAGAATTGGGTATGTCTAGTTTAACGAAGAGAAGGATATCTAGAATGGTATTGAGCAGGGGGTTGGACTAGAAGACCTCCAAGATCCCTTTTAACTGTGTTATTCTGTTATTCCTGGCAGTTAGAACAATTAATTAGTGGAACAATTTGCCTCCAGGAGTTGCAGGTACTCCAAACACTGGAGGCTTTTAAGAAGATACTGGACAACCATTTGTCTGAAATGTTATAGGATTTCCTTCCTGAGCAGGGGTTGGACTAGAAGACCTCCAAGGCCCCTGTCACCTCTGTTATTTTGTTATTTGCACTTTGATAAGGTGGTCCTGAGGATACAGATAAACCCCCAAGTGGCCTCAATGACTGTCGGAGAGCTAACAAGCAGCCTTCAGAGTGCTAACGACCAGATGACTGCAAAGAATATAAATCCTTCCATTCCCTATCGTTCAGTCAGAACTGAAGAAGCTTCTTGGATGAGAAGCGAAATGTTTTCAAAGAAAAAACCAAGAAAGTCCTTCTTTCCTTCCTTCCCCATCTGTTCCATCCCTCCATTCCTCCCTTTCCCCTTCCTTCCTTCCCTTCTCTGCCCCTCCATCCCTCCCTTTCACCTTCCTTCCTTCCTCCCTCCTCCCTCCCTCCTTCCCTCCCTTCTTTCCTCCTCTTTCCCTCCATCCCTCCCTTTCCCCTTCCTTCCTTCCTTCCTCCCTCCTCCCTCCCTTCCTCCTTCCCTCCCTTCCTTCTTTCCCTCCATCCCTCCCTTTCCCCTTCCTTCCTTCCTTCCTTCCTCCCTCCTCCCTCCCTCCTTCCCTCCCTTCCTTCTTTCCCCCATCCCTCCCTTTCCCCTCCCTCCCTCCCTCCCTTCCTTCCTTCCTTCCTTCCTTCCTTCCTCCCTCCTCCCTCCTCCCTCCTCCTCCCTCCCTCCCTTCCCTTTCCCCCTCCCTCCCTCCCCTCCCTCCTCCTTTCCCTTCCCTCCTTCCTCCCTCCCTCCCTCCCTTCCCTCCCTTCCTCCCTTCCTCCCTCCTCCCTCCCTCCTTCCCTCCCTCCTTCTTTCCCCCTCCCTCCCTTTCCCCTCCCTCCCTCCCTTTCCCCTCCTTCCTCCTCCCTCCCTTCCTTCCTTCCTTCCTTCCTCCTTCCTCCCTCCTCCCTCCCTCCCTCCCCTCCCTCCCTCCCTTCCTCTTTCCCCCATCCCTCCCTTTCCCCTCCCTCCCTCCCTTTCCCCTCCTTCCCTCCCTTCCTTCCTCCCTTCCTCCCTTCCTCCCTCCTCCCTCCCTCCTTCCCTCCCTTCTTTCTTTCCCCCATCCCTCCCTTTCCCCTCCCTCCCTCCCTTTCCCCTCCTTCCCTCCCTCCCTTCCTTCCTTCCTTCCTCCCTTCCTCCCTCCTCCCTCCCTCCCTCCCTCCTTCCCTCCCTTCCTTCTTTCCCCCATCCCTCCTTTCCCCCTCCCTCCCTCCCTTTCCCTCCTTCCCTCCCTTCCTCCCTCCCTCCCTCCCTCCCTCCCTTCCTTCCTCCTCCTCCTCCCTCCTCCCTCCCTCCCTCCTTCCCTCCCTTCCTTCTTTCCCCCCATCCCTCCCTTTCCCCTCCTTCCCTCCCTCCCTCCCTCCCTCCCTCCCTTCCTTCCTTCCTTCCTTCCTTCCTTCCCTTCCCTTCCCTTCCTGAAAAGCACATTGGGAACAATCATTGATTTAATTATTCAGAATAATCCCTGCAATGTTTAATATTGCAGTTTCATGAAGGGCTTTTTTATTTATTTTTTTTACATGAACTGTAATGCGTAAGGACCAAATGTGTAACTCTGGGAGAATTAAAAAGTCTTCCTCCCTCTCTTCTCCCTCCAGCCATCTAATATGCCTTCAGTGGGAGTTTTGCCCAGATCGAAGACTAAAGATTTGGTCTCCATCCCTCCCTCCACCTCCCCCCCCCATCAGCTTTGCACTCTTGGCAGCCATTTCTGCCAAAATGTTCTCGAAAAGTTCAGGCGGGTTAATTAAGCCTTATGTTCATCGATGCCAAGAAAAAGCAGGGGAAAGTTGCTCCCTCTTTGGCATGGGGAACAATAAAGGACAAGTGAGGACAAGAGAGCTTGTGTTTAGGAAAACAGGAAGGAAGGAGGGTTTTTTTTTTCTCTCTCTCTCTCTCTCTCTTTTTTACAGAGGTTGCTGTAACAGGTTGGGAACTCAAGTCTTGGAAAAGAAGGAGTGCTCCTGGCAGAAAGCCAGGTCTGCAAATTAGCTTAAGACCCTCAGTCTTTAATCCAGCTTGCTCGCAGGTCAAAAAAAAAAAGTCAAGAATTTGGTTGCAATTTAGGTAGGGCCCTTGGTGTTCCCTGAGTTGGGTTGCTTTCTTGCAGACATTTCATGACCCAGCTAGATAACATCATCAGTGCTAGAAGGGAGTGTGAAGAGGAAGAGAAGGAGGAGGAGGACGGTGGGGTCCTTGGTGCTCTCTAAGCTGGGTTGTTTTCTTATAGATGTTTCATTACCCAAACTAGGTAATATCATCAGAGCCAGAAGTTTGGCAGAGAGGAGGAGGAGGAGGAGGACGAAGACGACGACGACTGTGGGGTCCTTGTTGCTCTCTGAGCTTGACTGTTTTCTTACAGAAATTTCATTACCCAAACTAGTAATATCATCAGAAGTTTGGTGGTGGTGGTGATGGTGGTGGTGGTGGTGGAGGAGGAGGATTGTGGGATCCTTGGTGCTGAGTCTGGTTATTTTCTTGCAGACGTTTCATTACCAAACTAGACAACACCATCAGTGCTAGAAGGGAGTCAAATTTGTTCTCTGTTGGTAGCTTCCCCTGTCAGTGTTGGTGAGAACGTTCTTGATTAGGCTGTTGTTTACAGTCTGATTGTTTGTCTGAGTTGGTAGTTTCTTGACTGGTTGTTTTATTTATTTACTTATTATTTTATTTATCCAATTTATTTGCTGCCCATCTCATAGTTCAGGCAAGCGCTGAGCTTGCTTGTCGATCTTGTATGAATTTTGTTAATCTCTGTTAATCCGGGCATTGACTGCTGACAAGGAGGTGTCTTATTCTTTTTTCTTCCTTTTTTTATCTTCTTGATTGTCTCCTTTGAATGGTGTGTAGACGTTGTTTATCTCTATGTGCCTGTTGATGGTTCATTTGTCTGGAAGGCCAAACTTCCAGGAATTCCCTAGCAATTTTGGATTTGGCTCAGTCTCAGATGCTCAAGAGTTTCTTAGCTGAAACTATGTTAAAGACTGTCCAGGCGTTGCTCTATTAAGGCGTTTTCATCATGTCTCTGACTCTTAGTTGGACTGTTCCTGGATGCGCTCTGTTAATCTTCCACCTCTTTGTCCTACATAGTAGCCATTACGATCCTTACATTGTATGTTGTCGGTCAGAGGCCCCCAACCTTTTGGGCACCAGGGACCGGTCCTGTGGAGAGAGGTTTTTCCACGGACTGGAGGGTGCGTGATTTTATGTGCTGCCTGCATCCCATGGATGGGGCTTTGCTTCTTTCTGCGGATCGGTTGCTGGCGTGCCGCGGCCCGGTACTGGTCCACGGACTGCAGGGTTGGGGACCTCTGTTGTAGGAGACTCCTGTTTTTTTTTCCTTGTGGGATTATCATTTTGCTTAAATTAAGAAGTTTTAGAGGACTTTTGTTGGTTTGTGTACCTACATCACCATAGCAACTGAAGCTCAGCTTGTTTTGTAACTGGGTGTCAACTGAATTTTTTGCAGTCTCATGTGTGTTGTAATTTTTTTTATACCGGATGCCCTTGAAACAATTATACCGACGGAAGTAGAATTGCATAGTTGTGGGGACCCTCTTACCTTCTTTGAACACCCCTCGTGGACAGTCCAACTTCAGTTTCAGAAATGGCAAAGGAGACTTCTTCACGCGAAGGTCCCTACCTCAGTTACAAGACTCTAAAAATGCTATAACCAAGATGTTTTTGAAACCTAAATGTGTCTCCAAGTGCTCCTGAGATTCTGGGCACCCCAGTCCGCTGAAAATGGTTAATTATCTTTTATTGGTATGATTTCTGTACAGCAGGGATGGGGAACCATGGCCCTTTTATGACTTGTGGACTTCAGCTCCCAGAATTCCTGAGCCAGCCACTGGAATTCTGGGAGTTGGTCTACAAGTCATAAAGGGGCCATGGTTCCCCCACCTCTTCTCTACAAGGTTAATTCTTCTTTTCCTGTTGGGTGTTTGTGGTCCTAAGCCAGGGGGGGTCTTCAAACGTGGCCCTTTTATGACTTGTGGACTTCAGCTCCCAGAATTCCTGAGCCAGCCACTGGAATTCTGGAAGTCGAAGTCTACAAGTCATAAAGGGGCCATGGTTCCCCCACCTCTTCTCTACAAGGTTAATTCTTCTTTTCCTGTTGGGTGTTTGTGGTCCTAAGCCAGGGGGGGTCTTCAAACGTGGCCCTTTTATGACTTGTGGACTTCAGCTCCCAGAATTCCTGAGCCAGCCACTGGAATTCTGGGAGTTGAAGTCTACAAGTCATAAAGGGGCCATGGTTCCCCCACCTCTTCTCTACAAGGTTAATTCCTCTTTTCCTGTTGGGTGTTTGTGGTCCTAAGCCAGGGGGGGTCTTCAAACGTGGCCCTTTTATGACTTGTGGACTTCAGCTCCCAGAATTCCTGAGCCAGCCACTGGAATTCTGGAAGTCGAAGTCTACAAGTCATAAAGGGGCCATGGTTCCCCCACCTCTTCTCTACAAGGTTAATTCTTCTTTTCCTGTTGGGTGTTTGTGGTCCTAAGCCAGGGGGGGTCTTCAAACGTGGCCCTTTTATGACTTGTGGACTTCAGCTCCCAGAATTCCTGAGCCAGCCACTGGAATTCTGGGAGTTGAAGTCTACAAGTCATAAAGGGGCCATGGTTCCCCCACCTCTTCTCTACAAGGTTAATTCTTCTTTTCCTGTTGGGTGTTTGTGGTCCTAAGCCAGGGGGGGTCTTCAAACGTGGCCCTTTTATGACTTGTGGACTTCAGCTCCCAGAATTCCTGAGCCAGCCACTGGAATTCTGGAAGTCGAAGTCTACAAGTCATAAAGGGGCCATGGTTCCCCACCTCTTCTCTACAAGGTTAATTCCTCTTTTCCTGTTGGGTGTTTGTGGTCCTAAGCCAGGGGGGGTCTTCAAACGTGGCCCTTTTATGACTTGTGGACTTCAGCTCCCAGAATTCCTGAGCCAGCCACTGGAATTCTGGAAGTCGAAGTCTACAAGTCATAAAGGGGCCATGGTTCCCCACCTCTTCTCTACAAGGTTAATTCCTCTTTTCCTGTTGGGTGTTTGTGGTCCTAAGCCAGGGGGGGTCTTCAAACATGGCCCTTTTATGACTTGTGGACTTCAGCTCCCAGAATCCCTGAGCCAGCCACTGGAATTCTGGGAGTTGAAGTCTACAAGTCATAAAGGGGCCATGGTTCCCCACCTCTTCTCTACAAGGTTAATTCCTCTTTTCCTGTTGGGTGTTCGTGGTCCTAAGCCAGGGGGGGTCTTCAAACATGGCCCTTTTATGACTTGTGGACTTCAGCTCCCAGAATCCCTGAGCCAGCCACTGGAATTCTGGGAGTTGAAGTCTACAAGTCATAAAGGGGCCATGGTTCCCCACCTCTTCTCTACAAGGTTAATTCCTCTTTTCCTGTTGGGTGTTCGTGGTCCTAAGCCAGGGGGGGTCTTCAAACATGGCCCTTTTATGACTTGTGGACTTCAGCTCCCAGAATTCCTGAGCCAGCCACTTGAATTCTGGGAGTCGAAGTCTACAAGTCATAAAGGGGCCATGGTTCCCCACCTCTTCTCTACAAGGTTAATTCTTCTTTTCCTGTTGGGTGTTTGTGGTCCTAAGCCGGGGGGGGTCTTCAAAGGTGGCCCTTTTATGACTTGTGGACTTCAACTCCCAGAATTCCTCAGCCAGCGTGCCTGGCTGAGGAATTCTGGGAGTTGACATCCACAAGTCATCAAAGGGCCAAGTCTGAAGACCCCTGTTCTAAGCAGTGGAGGACAAACTCCTGATTCTATGGCTTTTGGGTAGATTTTCTCCATATTTTAGAATTTATCCAGAGGGAAAAAGACCCACCTGGAAGAGGTTTTTCGATATTGATTACCTAGTGAAATTGATCTATTCTCCCTCTAGTCATGTTACATCCATTATTTTTCGTTTGTTATAGGTCTGTAGTTTGTAGGTGCTTCTGACACGAATAAAGAATTATTTTGCCAGCTGGGCAAAAATTCTGTATAGTCAGCATGTCAGCATTTTTTTTTTATTATCTAGGAAATTCAACACAGTCCTTATAACTTATGAATCTGCCGCTCTGTTGAATCCACATCCACTATAGTTTTCTAGCATTGCTGTTTTTATAAAGGTAGTGTAAGATGCCTTATCTTTCCTTTTATTGACCTCAGTAATGTTATCATGTTGGCCTGTTACGATTTATGTTGACTTTCTTTGATTAGACTGGAGAATGTTTGCAATAAATAAAGCTGCAAAGTTTTAGGCAATGATTGTGAATATCTGCAATCTAGAGAATTTTATGGACTAAGGTGGTGATATATTGTTCACACACTTGGTTCATCTTTCAGTATCATTGAATTCTCCCTCCCTCCGTCCTTCTCTTCTTCCCTCCCTGCCTCCCTTCTTCTTCATTCCTTCTATCCTCCCTCCCTTTTCCTTTCTTCCTCCTCCCTCCCTTTCCCCTTCTTTCTTTCTTTCTTTCTTTCTTTCTTCCTTCCTTCCTTCCTTCCTTCCTTCGTTCCTTTCTTTTTTCTTCCTTCCATCCCTCCCTCCTTCCCCCCTCCCTCCCTTTTCCCTTCCTTCCTTCCTTCCTTCCTTCCTTCCCCCTTCCTTCCTTCTTTCCTCCTGTCCCTCCAACCCTCCCTTTCCCCTTCCTTCCTTCCTTCCTTCCTTCCTTCCTTCCTTCCTTCCTTCCTTCCTTCCTTCCCTCCTTCCCCCTCCCTCCCCCTTCCTTCCTTCCTTCCTTCCTTCCTTCCCTCCTTCCCCCTCCCTCCCCCTTCCTTCCTTCCTTCCCCCTTCCTTCCTTCTTTCCTCCTGTCCCTCCAACCCTCCCTTTCCCCTTCCTTCCTTCCTTCCTTCCTTCCTTCCTTCCTTCCTTCCTTCCTTCCTTCCTTCCCTCCTTCCCCCTCCCTCCCCCTTCCTTCCTTCCTTCCTTCCTTCCTTCCCTCCTTCCCCCTCCCTCCCCCTTCCTTCCTTCCTTCCTTCCTTCCTTCCTTCCTTCCTTCCTTCCTTCCTTCCTTTCTTTCCTCCCTCCCTCCCAAAGTTTATCTAGCCCAGAGCCTCTCAACAATGCATATAAATTAAATAAATAAATAAATAGCTCCTCCCCCATCTTCTAACCATCTCTCGGCGGCTCCCAATCAAAAGTTACACCAAACGTATAAAACTGTACTAAAACTATAAAGCCGGAACGCATTAAAACATTAATTAAACTTTAATCTGGGGATGATGGAAGCAGTAGTCCAGTTCATCAGACAATATGTGTGTGAGATGGAAGTCTTTGGCTGGTTCCTTCCAAAATGTCGTCCTGTCCTTTGACACTAAACGACTGAACTCTTCCCCTCTCTTCCAGGAGAAAATAAACATTGATAGGTGGTTTTTGGTTGGCCGTGTTATGGAAAAGGAGAGGCTACAATTGCCACTGTCGTAATCTGGTTTTTGTCCTTTGCTTCCCCTTGCATTAAACTGAAAGCCACAAATGAAAAATCTTTTTATGTTTTTCTTATCGAAGAACATTTTGTATTGAGGCTGAGAATGCAGGCAGCTGATGGGTGATTTGAGACTTTTATGGCGTACAACTTTTGTGAAGACAAAACACAGCAAATAAAAGCCTGCCTGGGAATGAAATGGGAGGGGGGGGGAAAGAAACTGGGCAATCTTTGGGAGAAAAAAAATCCCACCACCACAACTGTTGCCTTAACAACCAGGAAGATGAAAGTCAGCAGTGTGAGTCTTCTCAGATCGCCATAGAAATGAGACTTTCACTATTGCTATGGCGGAGCACATGTGGGTGCATAGATGTTTGGATGCATTTGCACATATAAATGATTCCCCACTCCGTGTCTTGTTGCCACATCATATCTTCTGCCCCTTCAATGCATACAACATAGAATAAGAGAGTTGAAAGGGGCCTTGGTGGTCTTTTGGTCTATCCCCTTGCTCAAACAGGAGACCCTATATCAGGGGTAGGCAACCTTGGCTCTTTTATGACTCGTGGACTTCAACTCCCAGAATTCCTGAGCCAGCATGGGGGAACTATGGCCCCCTCATGACTCGTGGACCTCAACTCCCAGAATTCTTGAGCCAGCATGGCTCAGCTTGGAAACCTCTCCCTTTTCCCTCAGCATGGCTGGCTCAGGAATTCTGGGAGTTGAAGTCCACGAGTCATAAAAGAGCCAAGGTTGCCTATCCCTTCCCTATATCATTCCAAACAAATGGTTTTCTAATCATTTCTTGAAAACCTCCAGTGATTGACCACCCACAACTGTTGGAGGCAAGCCATTCCACTGATTAATCGTTCTCCCTGTCAGGAAATTTCTCCTTATTTCTGGATTTGTTCTCTTTTTAATGACCTTCCACTTGTGACTTCATGTCCTGCCCTCAAATGCTTTGGAGGATAAGTTGACCCACTCTTCTCTGTGACAGCCTCTCAAGTACTAGAAAACTTCTATCATATCATCACCTGTGAAGAATAGTTGCAGCAATTAGGTATGTGTAATCTAATGAAAAGAAAGATATGTTCTCAGTCTTCCAATATTTGAAAGGCTGTAACACAAAGGCAGTGGTCAACCTATTCTCCAAAGCCACCAGATGACATGAGAAGAAGCAACGGATGGAAACTACTCAAGGAGAGGATCAACCTAGAACTAAGGAATTTCTTAATAGTGAGAACAATCAACCAGTGGAATAACTTGCCTCCAGAAGTTGTGAGTGCTCCAACAATGGAGGTTTTAAAGAAGAGTTAAGTGAATTTTGCTCCATTTTATGACACTCAATGACATGATTCTTAAGTGAATCTGGCTTCCCCATTGACTTTGCCTGTCGGAAGGTCACAAAAGGGGATCACATGAATCCAGGACACTGCAACCATTATAAATATGACTGTCAAGAATGAAACTTTGGCAGCTACATGCCTCTTCATTTCAATTTACCACTATAGTAAGGGGAAGGGAGGTGTTGTTTTGGAATGGGTTAAATCAGTGTTTCTCAACCTTGACAATTTTAAGGCATGTGGACTTCAAATCCCAGAATTCCACAGCCAGCATTGCTGGCTGTGGAATTCTGGGAGTTGAAGTCCACATGCCTTAAAATTGTCAAGGTTGAGAAACACTGGGTTAGATGGAGAAATGAAACCTCTATGATTCCACTGAAGCCTGAAACCTTTCCAAGGACACTGCAGCAGGTGTGGAGAGGAAGCAGACGGTTCCCATAACAAAGTGAAATGGTTTACATGGATTACATGAGAGGATGGGGGTTTGGCCGAATAAATTATTGTTTAATTCTATGAATTGGTGCCTGGGAACCCCAGACTTAGTTTTGCTTTGACATTACCATGCCGTGTATTCAATAAACAGTAAGATTTTCAGAAACGGAACGAACCTGGAGTTTTATTTGCATCCTCGATGTTGACAGTCAGTTGCCAAGCCTTTGCATTTTGATCACGTGACCAAGGGGATGCTGCAACAATCATAAAAATGAAACACAATCATAAGTCACTTTTTTCAGTGCTGCTATAACTTTGAACGCACACTAAACAGACTGTTCTAAGTTGAGGACCACTCATAAAGACAAATGCAGAAGTCTTCAAACTTGGCCCTTTTATGACTTGTGGACTTCAACTCCCAGAATTCCTCAGCCAGGAATTCTGGGAGTTGAAGTCCACTAGCCATAAAAGGGCCACGTTTGAAGACCCCTGGACAAATAGTTCTGATTTGATTCATCATTTCAGCAAACAATACATCATGCTTCTTCTTTCACAATTGTTAGGAGGAGAATTGTATTCATCAGATAATGCAAATAACGCTGCCTCCAATTTAACCGCCATTAACTTTCTCGGAGCCAAGCGGCCACAATTGCACTTTACGGCAACGTGACACATCCCAAGTTAAGTGTAATTGCGTGAATTACGTGTTCTCAAGACTGCTCCCCTAACAGTTTTTCTTAAGCAAAGTGCTTCCAACCAATTAAGGCTGGAAAAAAGGCACGTTCAAAACACCTTTGTTTGTCGGTTTCATATCATTAAATTTAGACTGCTTGCCATGTCTCCTTTGTTAGGAAATTCTCAGAAACAGTAGAACACAGCAGGAACGAGGAACTACCAGAAAGACTGAGCCCTGGATGGTCTGAAATGATTCAATGCAACTTGCACGCATTTAGCTGGAAATTTAGAAAAACACGCGCATCCTGAAATTAATCAAAGCTGGGCAAAAACATGACCCAAATTAATCGGTTCTGGACAAAGACCCAGCTCTGAACTTTAGCTGACAATTTAACATTTTCCCTTAGGAATAAGGAGTACTTTGTTTCAGTTGGGGGAATAGCAATAGCACTTAGACTTATACGCCGCTTCACAGTGCTTTACAGCTCTCTCTAAGTCAGTGGTGGCGAACCTATAGCATGGGTACCAGAGGCGGTACTCGGAGCCCTCTCTGTGGGCACATGTGCCATTGCCCCAGCCTTGCCTCCCCCTGCGACCCCCTCCTCACCAGCAGCCCCCCTGGAGGAGAGTCACCCCCAAGTGTGGCTCACGCAGAGCAGCGCAGCCAAGGACATCGCAGCCAGGCAGTGTAGACAAGACTTTGCCCTCACATCCCATGTGAGGCAGAGGGCGTGGCCACCATGGCGCTGCTGAGCTGCCTGGGAGATCTGCGACGGGCTTTGGAGGCGGTGAGTGGCCTTGTGGGCAGGCGAGGTGGGGGCGGAGTGGGGGCAGGGCAGGGGGTGGAGTGGGGGCGGGGCCAGTTTTGGGGCACTCAGTCTCTAAAAGGTTCGCCATCACTGCTCTAAGTGGTTTACAGAATCAGCCTATTACCGGCTCACATGTTTCTATGCCATTCTATTTATAGAATCAGCATATTGCCCCCAACAATTTGGCTGCTGACTTAGAGGGATGGAAGGCTGAGTCAACCTTGAGCTGGTCAGGATCGGATTCCAAGCTGTGGGCAGAGTTAGCCTGCAAAATTTGTGAGAGTTTGTGAGGGAGTAATTTGTCTATGACAAGGGTTCTCAACCTTGGCAACTTTAAGACTTGTGGACTTCAACTCCCAGAATTCCTCAGCCAGCTTTGCTTTGCTGGCTGAGGAATTCTGGGAGTTGAAGTCCACAAGTCTTAAAGTTGCCAAGGTTGAGAACCCCTGGTCTATGATGTGATGGAAGGGTTACTCTCCATGGTACTGAACCCAAGCCCTCTCCTCTGCTACTTGGACTTTCCCCAAGTCCTGCTCCACTTGGCTACCTCTTGACTGAACTGCCCTGTCTATTTTCAACCATCAACAGGCACATAGAGATAAGCAACTCTACGTACCATTTAAAAGAGACAATCAGAAAGCCAAAAGGGAAAGCAGAGCGCAAAACAGCTCCTTGTCAGTAATCAACACCCAGCTAAACAGAGATTAACACCAAGATCGATACTAGACCAACAACCAAGAAGTAAACAATATCCCAATCAAGACAACTCATACAAGAAGACAATTTGAACAGTAAACAACCCTGAAACATTATCCTGGGACACATATACAGTAGTTACCTTCATTTGCAGGTAAACAGCAACATTTACAATGCAAGAAAAGATTTTTTAATCTTAGTTACTTTGCCATTCAATAGACGTAAGGATCTCACCCACCATCGTTCTTCTTAAGTTCTTATTTTGAAATACATTTCTCTCTCTCTTGACAAGGAGCACAAACGGGAACAACAAGAAAAAAGAGAGGGGTTTTTCTGCATGATAGTAATTGCAGCAGTCGAAAGAAAATAGAAGCATAGACAGACAAATAAAGTAAATCCAAGAAGGTCCAAAAAATCAAGATGTTGGTTGTGATGGTACAATCAAAGCCTTGCCCCATTGCAAAAAAGGACAGGACTTCAATCAGGTGTCTGTAGCTACCATTGTGACTTTTTTTTTGGCCACACATGCACCTTGCAAACACCCTCAAGGGAATAACTGAGAGTCAGTTTGGTCTAGCACAGGGGTATGCAACCTTGGCTCTTTTATGACTTGTGGACTTCAACTCCCAGAATTCCTGAGCCAGCCTGGCTAAGCATGGAAACCTCTCCCTTTCCCCTCAGCATGGCTGGCTCAGGAATTCTGGGAGTTGAAGTCCACGAGTCATAAAAGAGCCAAGGTTGTCTACCCCTGGTCTAAACCCAACATTGGGTCCTTCAGTAGCATCCTAGGACAGGGGTAGGCAACCTTGGCTCTTTTATGACTCGTGGACTTCAACTCCCAGAATTCCTGAGCCAGCCTGGCTCAGCTTGGAAACCTCTCCCTTTCCCCTCAGCATGGCTGGCTCGGGAATTCTTGGAGTTGAAGTCCACGAGTCATAAAAGAGCCAAGGTTGCCTACCCCTAGTCTAGCGGTTAAGACACCAAGCTCGAAAGCGGGAGATTGTGAGTTGTCTATGAACATTCTCAATCATCCAGGTCATGGTTCTCCTGAAGGTGCTTTTTGCAACAGACAACTGGGTGTTCTTGGGGTTTTTTTTCTATGAAAATGTTTCTCTTCTCCTCCAAGAAGCTTCACCAGTTCCTGAAGCAAAACATTTTCAAACACAAAAAAACCCCAAGGAAGTCCAGTTGTCTTTTGGAAAAAGCACCTTTGAGAGATTGTAAGTTGAAATTTTGCCTTAGACATGAAAGCTGCCTGGGTTTGACCCAATCACCAGGAGACTGGGAGTTATACTCCCACTTTAGCCATGAAAGTCAGCTGGGTGACTTTGAGCCAACCACCAGGAGACTGGGAGTTCTAGTTCCACCTTAGCTATGAAAGCCGGCTGAGTGACTTTGAGCCAATCACCAGGAGACTGTGAGTTCTAGTCCCACCTTAGCCATGAAAACCAGCTGGGTGACTTGAGCCAATCACCAGGAGACTGGGAGTTCTAGTCCCGCCTTAGCCATGAAAACCAGCTGTGTGACTTTGTGCCAGTCTATCTCTCTCTCCCTCAGCCCAGAAGTGTAGGATATGTTTGCCACCTTGAGTTATTTGTATAAATAATAAGGTGGGATGAAAACAAGCAAACAAACAAAAATAAAATTAAAAAAACCTTGCCTTTCCGAGAGGCTTGAATTCGTAGGGAGTCTAAATTCGGGTAAACATTCACTTCATCCACAGACAGCTTTTGCAGAAAAGAACACAATGTTTTTCCTTGCATGATAATAACATCTTTATTATTCTTTTATTTAATAGCACCTTTTAGGTCAAGAGCTAAGAAAGTACTTACCGGCTACCATGTTTCTATGCCATTCTATTTCATTTGTGCCGATCCATGGAAACCCGCAATAAAAGGGCAGCGAGAGAAAATATATCTGCGCTAACCGTGGAACAGATAAATAGAGCAAGAAAAAAAAATGCATTACATTATTATCATATTTGTTTCTACACGGAACTTTTGGCTTTTTTTTTCCCCCTTCTGGTTTATCTATTTATATTTTTATGCCTGGAATTCTCCCATCTTGCTGTTCGTGGGATTTTCAAATACTGGCTAACCAAAGCAACATTCTGTGTTTATTTAAAGACATATTTAGTCCCTACTACATGGCCGTTTTTTAGTCTCTATTTTCAGTATCAGCTACAATAGTTACATTTCACGGTGCATCAGCTGTCAGCAAGAGCTAACTGTCCAGAGCAAAGAAAAGGGGACGGATTTAAAGAAAGTTTGTCAGGATGAATAGTTTAGAGCAGTGGTTCTCAACCTGTGGGTCGGGACCCCTTTTGGGGTCGAACGACCATTTCACGGGGGTCGCCAAACAACGTAGTCCGCCATTTTTTTCCCCCTTTTCCTTAGCTGTGCTACTCCCTTTTATTCTATTGGCTTTTGAAAACCAATAGAATAGACTCTCTTGAATAGAGTCTAATTCTATTGACTTTCAAAAGCCAATAGGAATTGTCCAGGCTGTCTCTGCCCTGCTGAGCCCGCCAAAAGTCCCATTCTGCAAACGGTGCTGCACCAGTTGAGTAGTCCTCGACTTACGACCGGTTGAGTAGTCCTCGACTTACGACCGGTTGGGGGGTCGCGGCATTAAAAAGGTTGAGAACCACTGGTTTAGAGCCTTAACCCACAGAGAGGAAAAGGGAAGGGGGAAGAAATCTGTAGGAGACAAATAGCATTACTGAAACGTATGCTACTTACGAAGACTGCCAGATGTTCTCATAAAAGCCTCAGTTGGGGAAAACGTTGAAGGGCTTTTGAAACTGCTGGGCGAAGAGAGCCCTCAGCTGTCTTTTATGATACATCTGGTGAGTCCCCAGTTTTTCATAAACGCTGCCTCTGGGGAAACTTTGGAATCAATTCTGCAGTCAGCTTCCTTAGTTGCCACAAATGGTCGTGAAGGGAATTTGTTGGAGAGGAGACTTATTTTTCCTTCACTGAGTTTCTTCCTCATCCTGAAGGGAAAAATGTCCTTTGATTTAAAATCTCTCTCTCTCTCTCTCTCTCCATTCTATCTGTCTAAACATTCTATCTATCTATATTTATCTATCATCTATCTATCATCGCTCTCTCTGTCTGTTTGTCTGTCTGTCTGTCTCTCTCTCCATTCTAACTATCTAAACATTCTATCTATCTATATTTATCTATCATCTATCTATCTATCTATCTATCTATCTATCTATCTATCTATCTATCATCTCTCTCTCTCTCCATTCTATCTATCTAAACATTCTATCTATCTATATTTATCTATCATCTATCTATCATCTCTCTCTCTCTCTCTCCATTCTATCTGTCTAAACATTCTATCTATCTATATCTATCTATCTATCTATCTATCTATCTATCTATCTATCTATCTATCTATCTATCATCTCTCTCTCCATTCTATCTATCCAAACATTCTATCTATATTTATCTATCATCTATCTATCTATCTATCTATCTATCTATCTATCTATCTATCTATCTATCTGTCATCTGTCTGTCTGTCTCTCTCTCTCTCTCTCTCTCTCCATTCTATCTGTCTAAACATTCTATCTATCTATATTTATCTATCATCTATCTATCATCGCTCTCTCTGTCTGTTTGTCTGTCTGTCTGTCTCTCTCTCCATTCTAACTATCTAAACATTCTATCTATCTATATTTATCTATCATCTATCTATCTATCTATCTATCTATCTATCTATCTATCTATCTATCTATCATCTCTCTCTCCATTCTATCTATCTAAACATTCTATCTATATTTATCTATCATCTATCTATCATCGCTCTCTCTGTCTGTTTGTCTGTCTGTCTGTCTCTCTCTCCATTCTAACTATCTAAACATTCTATCTATCTATATTTATCTATCATCTATCTATCTATCTATCTATCTATCTATCTATCTATCTATCTATCTATCTATCATCTCTCTCTCCATTCTATCTATCTAAACATTCTATCTATATTTATCTATCATCTATCTATCATCTGTCTGTCTGTCTGTCTCTCTCTCTCTCTCTCTCCATTCTATCTATCTAAACATTCTATCTATCTATATTTATCTATCATCTCTCTGTGTGTCTCTCTCTCATCTCTCTCTCTCTCTCTCTGTATATATATCCAGGTGTTCATTTTTCTTTCTTATTTGGTTAACATAATGCCCAAGATTCACATTTTTAGCATTTTAAAAGATAATGTATATATGTGTGTGTGTGTGTGTGTGTATGTTGGCTTGAAACTAAACATTAAAAAAAACAAGATCATGGCATCCGGCCCTCTCAATTCCTGGCAAATAGATGGGGAAGAAATGGAGGGAGTGACAGATTTTATCTTCCTGGGCTCCAAGACCACCGCAGATGGGGACTGCAGCCAAGAAATTAAAAGACGCTTGCTCCTGGGGAGGAAAGCTATGGCAAATCTAGACAGTAAAGAGCAGAGACATCACCCTGCCAACAAAAATATGTATAGTCAAGGCCATGGTTTTCCCAGTTGCAATGTATGGCTGTGAAAGTTGGACCATAATAATAATAATAGTAAAGTTGGAAGGGACCTTGGAGATCATCTAGTCCAACCTCCTGCTCAGGCAGGAAACCCTATACCATTTTGGACAAATGGCTGTCCAGTCTCTTCTTTAAAACTTCTAGTGTTGGAGCATTCACCGCTTCTGGAGGCAGGTTGTTTCACTGGTTAATTGTTCTAACTGTCAGGAAGTTTCTCCTTAGTTCTAGGTTGCTTCTCTCCTTGATGAGTTTCCACCCGTTGCTTCTTGTCCTGCCTTCAGGCGCTTTGGAAAATAGCTTGACTCCCTTTTCTTTGGGGCAGCCCCTGAGATATTGGAAGATTGCTATTATGTCCCCCCTCATCCTTCTCTTCATTAAACTAGACATACCCAATTCCAGCAACAGTTCCTTATATGCTTTAGCCTCCAGTCCCCTGATCATCTTTGTTGCTCTTCTCTTCATCTTTCCAGAGTCTTAACATCATTTTTTACATCGTGGTGACCAAAACTGGATGCAGTATTCCAAGTGTGGCCTTACCAAGGCATTGTAAGAAAGGCTGAGCACCAAAGAATTGACGAAGTCTCCTGCGAGTCCCCTGGACTGCAAGGCGATCAAACTCGTCAGTCCTAGAGGAGATCAACCCTGACTGCTCTTTAGAAGGCCAGATCCTGAAGTTGAAACTCAAGTACTTTGGCCATTTAATGAGAAGGAAGGATTCACTGGAGGAGAGCCTAATGCTGGGAAAGATTGAGGGCAATAGAAGAACGGGACGACAGAGAAGGAGGTGGCTGAATGGAATCACTGAAGCAGTAGGTGTGAACTTAAATGGACTCCAGAAGATGGTACAGGACAGGAAGACCTGGAGGAACATTGTCCATGGGGTCAATCTACTTAAGAAGCAGCCTCTAAAACAACACAGCTCAACTTCTGCACAAAAGGGCAAGGTTTTGATTTTAACACTGTGCCCACCATTTTGCAGATTTAATAATATATCTATAATAATAAGAGAGAGAGAATTCAGGAAAGAGTGGCCTTGTAACCAGTTGGTCAAAAAATATGAAATGTAAATTATAGGATGAATCGTCTATATATTTAGTGTTAATTCCAAGCATTTCCAAGATGCCAGCTTTGTTTATTCTGATTAACTGGCTTCATTATTCCTTTCAGAAGCGCTTTTATTTCATGCTATGTCCACAAAGCCCATTTATCAATTGGACAATAATTTGTCCCCTTGACATCCACTCAGCTCACTATGCTATGTTTTATACAAATGTTGCTATGCTGTCTCATCCAGGAAAACAGCAGGGAAGATGAACGAAAATCATTTTTTTAAAAATTCTTCATTTGATCTCTGTCAAATTTAATATTTATTATTAGCCGCCAGATCTCCAAAGCACGAATAGCAAGGTTTTATCTCTATATGCAGACCATAATCCTATCAATGACCCGAAGTGGAAAATAGCAGATATTAAGCTTCCTAAAGCCAGTGTTGAAATGAGTTTTCTGATGATAAAATAAAAACTTGGCAATGTCCTAACATTAAGCAATTCAATCCTAGAGTATGAGCCACTGAAATTTTAAAATGAAAAATGAAAAGCTATACCAACACAAGTTAGCCATTGGTATATGGCAGGGGTAGGCAACCTTGGCTCTTTTATGACTCATGGACTTCAACTCCCAGAATTCCTGAGCCAGCATGGCTCAGCTTGGAAACTTCTCTCTTTCCCCTCAGCATGGCTGGCTCAGGAATTCTGGGAGTTGAAGTCCACACCTCTTAAAGTACCCAAGGCTAAGAAACAATATGGCATCTTTAACTGGCTTATGGTTTTATAGCACTCTCACAGGTTCATTTGTTTTGATACTTCTTTATTTGCTATTGCTCCAATATTTGAGGGGCTGCCACAAAGAAGAGTGGGGTCAACTTATTCCTCAAAGCACCCGAAGGTAGGACAAGAAGCAATGGGTGGAAACTAATCAAGGAGAGAAGCAACCTAGAACTAAGGAGAAATTTGCTGGCAGTGAGAACAATTAATCAGTGGAACCACTTGCCTCCAGAAGCTGTGAATGTTCCAACACTGGAAGTTTTTAAGAAGAGAATGGACAGCCATTTGTCTGAAATGGTGTAGGGTTTCCTGCCTGAGCAGCAGGTTGGATTAGGTGACCTACAAGGTCCCTTCCAACTCTGTCATTGTGTTCTGTTCTTATCAAGGAGAGAACCAACCTAGAACTAAGGAGAAATTTTCTGACAGTTAGAACAATTAATAAGCGGAACAACTTGCCTCCAGAAGTTGTGGGTGCTCCATCACTAGGAATTGGTAAGAAGAGATTGGATGGCCATTTGCCCAGAATGGTTTAGGCCAGGTCTCCTAGATGGACTATATGGCCTCTAAGGTCCCTTTTAACTCTGTTATTATATTATTCCTTGACTTCTCACATAATTGGCACCAGAATTTCCATTCCTAAGCAAGGCAGTTGTTAAATGAGTCACACCCAATTTTATAAAGTTGGAAGGGACCTTGAAGGTCATCTAGTCCAACCCCCTGCTCAGGCAGGAAACCCTATACCATTTCGGACAAATGGCTGTCCAGTCTCTTCTTAAAAACTTGCAGTGTTGGAGCATTCACCGCTTCTGGAGGCAAGTAGTTCCCCTGGTTAATTTTTCTCACTGTCAGGAAGTTTCCCCTTAGTTCTAGGTTGCTTTTCTCTTTGGTTAGTTTCCATCCGTTGCTTCTTGTCCTGCCTTCAGGCGCTTTGGAGAATAGCTTGTCTCCCTCTTCTTTGGGGCAGCCCCTGAGATACTGGAACACTGCTATCATGTCATCCTTCATCCTTCTCTTCACCTTAGTTGTTAAGTGAATCATGCAGGTTGTTAATTGAATCTAGCTTCTCCCCATTGACTTTGCTTGCCAGAAAGTCATAGTATGGCTGGAAAGGGACCTTAGAGGTCTTCTAGTCCAACTCCCTGCTCAAGCAGGAGACCCTATGCCATTTCAGATAGGTTGCTGTCCAGTCTCTTCTTAAAATCTCCAGTGATGAAGCACTCAAAACTTCTGAAGTTGTGAAGGCTGGCTTACCCATGAAGGCTGGCTGGGTAATTCTGGGTCAATCCCCAGGCGATTGTGAATACTAGTCCCACTTTAGGCATGAATGCTAACTGGGTGATTTGGAGCCAATCACAAGGCAATGGTGAGTTCTAGTTCCACCTTAGGTACCAAAGCTGAATGGATGACCTTGGACCAATCATCAGGGGATAATGAGTTCTAGTCCTGCTTTACGTACAGAAACCAGTTGGATTACTTTGGGCCCGGGGTCTTCAAACTTGCCCCTTTTATGACTTGTGGATTTCAACCCCCAGAATTCCTCAGCCAGGCACACTGGCTGAGGAATTCTGGGAGTTGAAGTCCACAAGTCATAAAAGGGCCATGTTTGAAGATTCTCTGCTTTGGGCCAATCTGCAGGAGACTGTGAGTTCTAGTCTTACCTTAGGTACGAAAACCGGTTGGGTGACTTTTCTTTTTTCATAAAGGAAAAAAAAAGCCCTAACCAAGCAAAGCTTAGCATGCTGCATGTTATTCATTGCGTCACACCCATAAGCCTTCCATCATGCGCAAAGGATGCTGGTTTAGACCCAATACGAGTATGAGCGGGAAATAGGCCAAATCTTCCCCTTAATTGTCTCACAACATTTTATAATTTGACCCACATTTCAGGATGTGTTTGCATTTCCCTCCTAATGGATGCAATGAATGAATTTAATTACTGTCTTTTAGCTCTGCTGCATACGTACTGTTTACTTCCTGAGCGGATGTAAATGATGCTTGTTAGCTGCTTTTGTTTTAGTATCCATAGCAGCCTTATTTTATAAAAGACTTTAGGGGAAAACATCCACAGGTAGCAATGCGCAACACCGTTACCATGGATTGTTGACCAAATGTGAGCATCACAGGTGGTCCTTGATTTAATAATAATAATAATAATAACAATAACAACAACAACAACAACAACAACAATAACAATAGTAGTAGTAGTAGTAGTAGTAGTAGTAGTAGTAGTAGTAGTAAAGTTGGAAGGGACCTTGGAGGTCATCGAGTCCAACCCCCTGCTCAGGTAGGAAACCCTATACCATTTCGGACAAATGGCCGTCCAGTCTCTTCTTAAAAACTTCCAGTGTTGGAGCATTCACAGCTTCTGGAGGCAGGTTGTTCCACTGGTTAATTGTTCTCACTGTCAGAAAGTTTCTCCTTTGTTCTAGGTTGCTTCTCTCCTTGCTTAGTTTCCATCCATTGCTTCTTGTCCTGCCTTCAGGCGCTTTGGAGAACAGCTTGACTCCCTCTTCTTTGGGGCAGCCCCTCAGATACTGGAACTCTGCTATAATGTACCCCCTCGTCCTTCTCTTCATTAAACTAGACATACCCAATTCCAGCAACCGTTCCTTATATGTTTTAGCCTCCAGTCCCCTAATCATCTTTGTTGCTCTTCTCTGTACTCTTTCTAGAGTCTCAACATCTTTTTTACATCGTGGTGATCAAAACTGGATGCAGCATTCCAAGTGTGGCCTTACCAAGGCATTGTAAAGTGGTGTTAACACTTCAGGTGATCTTGATTCTATCCCTCTGTTAATGCAACCTAGCACTGTGTTGGCCTTTTTGGCAGCTGCAGCACATGCTGGCTCATATTTAGGTGATTGTCTACTAGGACTCCGAGGTCCCTCTCACAGTTACTACTATTGATAAGGTGACCAACCGTCCTCCTTTAGGGAGGACAGTCCTCCTTTTGTAAGTTCTGTCCTCCCTCAAAAAGTGTTCTCCTTCATGTCCTCCTTTTCTATATTTGAAGACTAATCTGCAGGGCTTTTTTTTCCCTGGCACCTTTTTGATGGTTTTTTTTTTTCAACTTTTGCATGAGCTGTGCTACTCCCACTATTGGCTTTCGAAAGCCAATAGGAATTGCTGCTGAGCGCGCCAAAACACCTGGCTGGCAAACTTTGCACATGCAATTTGTCTGTATTATTGTTGCAATGAATAAAATGTTTCTTTTATTTATTATATATTTTTCTTGAGTTTATTTGTGTCCTCCTTTTCGTAAAAAAGTTGGTCACCTTACTATTGAGCAAGGTGCAACCTATGCTGTACTTGTGGACTTTCTTGTTTTTCTTTGAAGATGTTTCACTTCTCATTTACGCATGGTGCAACATAGGAGAACAAACCCATCAGGGCAAGATTCAGCAGTCCATCTGCATTTAAAAGACAAAGGCCACTCTTTAGAAGACAGCAAAGTCCACATTTTGGACAGCGGGGACCGCTGGTTTGAAAGAGGGGTCAAACAGGCCATCTAGGTCAAAACTGAACAGCCCTCTCTCAACAGAGGGGGAGGGATACAACATCATCAATCTCCAGTCTACAACACAGTCCTTTCAACAGTTCCAAGAAGGCTCCACGCCCATTTGCACCGCTCAGGTGACTCTGAGGACACAGGTAAACCTTCAAGAGGCCTCAACGACTCTCAGAAAGAGTATTAATGACCAGATGACTGCAAGGAATATAAATCTTTCCATTCCCCACCGTCCAATCAGAGTTGAAGAAGCTTCTTGGATGAGAAGTGAAACGTCTTCAAAGAAAAACAAGAAAGTCCAGTTGCCTCATGAAAAAAACATTCTTGGGAATGGCAATCTATGTTTTACCTGAAGCCTTGTTTAACTCTCTGGGGAATCTATTTATAGTTGCACATATTAGAATTTACAGTTCTATATTATAGCTTACAAGACGCACACTGACTTCTGAAGGAGCATTATTTGACAGCACAGAAATATTTGCAGGCTGAATGGAGGAGCCAGATCTCTAAAAACAAGTTGTTCTGTTCCAAGTCTTTTATGGCTGATAACCAGATGGAAGGGACAGCAGCACGATTTGATGGTTTATTCGCTTTAGCAGCGTGCCACTTACAGGGCTATTGGCTATCTAGCTGTGAAGCTGTAAAACTATCTAGCTGTGAAGCTGAGAAGCTTTTCAGACAGTGAGAGAGAAAGTAAAGAAATAAAACTGAAGAAATAGAATCTGAACCTGAGGGAGTCAAGCTATTCTCCAAGGCGCCTGAAGGCAGAACAAGAAGCAACGGATGGAAACTCATCAAGGAGAGAAGCAACCTGGAACTCAGGAGAAACTTCCTGACAGTTAAAACAAATAATCAGTGGAACAACCTGCCTCCAGAAGCGGTGAATGCTCCAACACTGGAAGTTTTTAAGAAGAGACTGGACAACCATTTGTCTGAAATGGTATAGGGTTTCCTGCTTGAGCAGGGGGTTGGACTAGATGACCTCCAAGGTCCCTTCCAACTTTATCATCATCATTATTATTATTAACCCCCTGCTCAGTCAGGAGACCCTCTACCTCTGCCAGAGGCGGCACTCGGAGCCCTCTCTGTGGGCACACGTGCCGTTGCCCCAGCCTTGCCTCCCCCCGTGACCCCCTCCTCACCAGCAGCCTCCCTGGAGGAGAGTCACCCCCAAGCGTGGCCCACGCGGAGCAACGGAGCCAAAGACATGGCAGCCACGCAGCATAGACAAGACTCTCCCCTCACGCCCCATCGTGCACAGTTGATGCTGCAGGGCGCAGGGAGAGGGCGTGGCTGCCATGGCGCTGCTGGGCTGCCTGGGCAATCTGCAGCGGGCTCTGGAGGCGGTGAGTGGCCCTGCAGGCAGGCGGGGTGGGGGCGGGGCAGGAGGTGAAGTGGGGGCGGGGCCAGTTTTTGAGCACTCGGTCTCTAAAAGGTTTGCCATCACTGGTATAGGCTCTCCAGCTTGATTCTATTCTATCCATTAAAATTTAAAGTTTGGATGGAACTTTCCCTGCAGGTTAATAATGAAGAACATCTGTTCAAACCTCTTAGCCCTGTGGCTATCAGCAGCAGTGGCTCGGTAGGAATGTACACTAGTGTTCATCTTTGAATGTTGTGCTAGAGCAGTGTTTCTCAACCTTGACAATTTTAAGGCATGTGGACTTCAACTCCCAGAATTCCACAGCCAGCAATGCTGGCTGTGGAATTCTGGAAGTTGAAGTCCACATGCCTTAAAATTGTCAAGGTTGAGAAACACTGTGCTAGATAAAATAACAGCACAATCCATAATAACAGGAGAATATTCTTCACCTCTGAGACTGTCCATAACCTCCAAATGTGAACTGAATTCTACTACTGGGAGGAGAATAGTTGGCTGAATCACAAGGAAGAAGGCTGCAAGCCAGGATAAATTACAGAATAGAATAGAATAGCAGGAGTTGGAACGGACCTTGGAGGTCATCTAGTCCAACCCCCTGCTCAGGCAGGAAACACTATACCATTTTTAAGGAAGTTTCTGGTTAATTCTAGGTTGCTTCTCTCTTTGGTTAGTTTCCATCCATTACTTCTTGTCCTGCCTTCAGGGGCTTTGGAGAATAGCTTGACTCCCTCTTCTTTGGGGCAGCCCCTGAGATACTGGAAGACTGTTATCATGTCCCCCCCTCATCCTTCTCTTCATTAAACTAGACATACCCAACTCCAGCAACAGTTCCTTGTATGTTTTAGCCTCCAGTCCCCTAATCATCTTTGTGGCTCTTCTCTGTACTCTTTCTAGAGTCTCAGCATCTTTTTTACATCATAGTGATGTAAAACTGGATGCAGTATTCCAGGTGTGGCCTTACCGAGGCATTGTAAAGTGTTATTAATACTTCACATAATCTTGATTCTATCCCTCTGTTAATGCAGCCCAGGATTGGATCAATATCCAGATGCTTGGCAATTGATTAATATTTATGACGGCTGCAGTCTTCGATGATCAGGTGATCACCTTTTGCAACCATCTGATAAGCAAAGTCAATGGAGAAGTCAGACTCACTAACTTTATTAGTGAACTGATTACTAACTTAACGACAAAGATGATCAGGGGACTGGAGGCTAAAACATATAAGGAACGGTTGCTGGAATTGGGTATGTCTAGTTTAATGAAGAGAAGGATGAGGGGGGACATGATAGCAGTCTTCCAATATCTCAGGGGCTGCCCCAAAGAAGAGGGAGTCAAGCTATTCTCCAAAGCGCCGGAAGGCAGGACAAGAAGCAACAGATGGAAACTAATCAAGGAGAGAAGCAACCTGGAACTAAGGAGAAACTTCCTGACAGTTAGAACAATTAATCAGTGAACAACCTGCCTCCAGAAGCTGTGAATGGTCCAACCCTGGAAGTTTTTAAGAAGAGACTGGACAGCCCTTTGTCAGAAATGGTATAGGGTTTCCTGCCTGAGCAGGGGGTTGGACTAGATCAGGGCTTTTCAACCTTCTCACCCATTATACCACTTTTAGGCTATGGCAACATCCGAGTACCACCAGTCGCCTAGCAAGGTGTCAAAAACTTGATGACCAAAAAAAAAAAAAAAAAAAAGGAAAAAAGTGATAAAGTACAGGTAGTCCTCAACTTACAACAGTTCACTTAGTGACTGTTCAAAGTTACAATGGCACTGAAAAAAGTGCCCCCCAAGCCACAGCCGAGCAAGACACCTGCCTGCCCACCCGGCGATGCTCTTCCTCCTGTCCGAGGTTTTCATTGTTGTGAGCATTTCTGTTGAGGATTGGCAACGGGGGTGGGGTGGGGGGGTGTTTGGTTTTTATTCCCCCCCCCTCCGTCTGCTGGGTGGTTGCAGCAGGTTTTGGTCTCTTCACATGCCCTGGAACACTGTGACCGTCATAAATATGAATCAGTGGCCAAGCATCTGAATGTAAATCACAAGACCCTGGAGATGCTGCAACATTCCAGCTGATTGGTGCTTCTTCTGGGCTCAGCAGAAGCGCCAGGATCAGTGCCCAGTTCCAGCTGGAGCCTGGCGCTGATCCTGGCACTTCTGCTGAGCCCTGACAGCCCTGCAGTTCCAGCCATCTTTCGTTCAGGCTTGTGCGGTGCTGCCACCGGTTCAGCTCATTCCCCTCCCCTGCTACCACTTGTCTAGGATGGTCGCGTACCACCTGCCAGGTGCCAATGTACCACTGGTTGAAAAGCCCTGGACTAGATGACCTCCAAGTCCCTTTCTACATTATTTTTATTTTTATTTTTATTATTATTATTATTATTATTATTATTATTATTATTATTATTGTTGTTGTTGTTGTTGTTGTTGTTGTTATTGTTGTTGTTGTTATTATTATTATTATTATTATTATCTGCAGTGATTCATTTAACAAAAGTGGCAAGAAAGGTCGTAAAATGGAGCAAAACCCACGGGACAACTGTCTCACTTAGCAATGGAAATGTTGGGCTCAACTGTAGTCATTAAGCTGAGGACTGCCTCCATATGCAATTCAGAAATCACATTTTTTTCCCTCATAAATCATCATATTTTTTTTCAAACTGGAATGGTGATTCCAACTGTCTCGTCTAATTGTCCGTATCAATTTGGACACCATGCTTTCTGTGAACAGAAATGACTTTTTCCAAATCATTTCCAAAGAGAGCTTACGCGATCGAATTTGAATGTCCAAATTTATCACACTGATGGCTTGAATTGCTCCAAGTGTCCACATCCATTAATTATCTGCCTTGATTGAAATTCCATTTTTCTGAAACGGAAGCAACCTTCTGAATTGGTTTTCCATGGAGTTTCATGCTATTTTCACAACAGGTAGGCTAGGTTTAGCGTTTAAAGTTAGGAAACAAATAAGTTTATTCATCTTTTTGTATAATAAAAACTCCATGGTTAGCGCTCTGTGAATTTTCTCAAAGAACCTCTTAACAGTCTTCTATAAAATGCCTATTGCTTCTCTCCCGAGTAAGTTGCACCATCTAACTGTGTTATTGGCTCAATTTACCTCACAGACGAGACCTCAGCTGTGATGGAAAATTTCTGTGTCGTTCTGTCTGGAAAGTCTCAAGAAAAAAAATTAGAATGCGATTTCTGATTTGCCTTCAGACATTGTGGGTACTTCATCACTGGAGGTTTTTAAGAAGAAACTGGACAGTCATTTGTCTGAAATGGTATAGGGTTTCCTGCCTGAGCAGGGGGTTGGACTAGAAGATCTCCAAGGTCCCTTCCAACTTTATTATTATTATTATAAATCTCGCCTGTTTGCAAATGGAAAAATCCTGCCCACACATCTAATAAACTTTGTTCACTTCATATATTCAAATTCATGTCTCCGAGAAGTTCGGAAATGTGTTTATTTGTTTCTCAGATTGTTATCCTGCCTTCATTATTTTATAAGTAACTCGGGGCAATGAACATACACCCTGTTCCTTCCGCCTCCCATTTTCCCAAAACAACAACCCTGTTGGGTGGGGTGGGCTCGGAGAGAGTGACTTGCCAAAAGTTAACCAGCCAGCTTTTAGGACTAAGGCGGGACTAGAATTCACCGTCTCCTGCTGATTGGCTCAAAGTTATCCATCCGGCTTTCATGCGTAAGCGGAACTAGAACTCACTGTATCTCCTGGGGATTAGCTGAAAATCACCCAGTCAGCTTGCATGCCTAATGCGGGATAGAACTCACCGTCTCCTGGTGATTGGCCCAAAGTCACCCAGCTGGCTTTCATGCCTAAGGCGGGACTAGAACTCACCGTCTCCTGGTGATTGGCCCAAAGTCACCCAGCCAGTTTTCATGCCTAAGGTGGGACTAGAACTCACCGTCTCCTCGTGATTGGCTCAAAGTCACCCAACCAGCATTCCTGCCTAAAGTGACACTAAATCTCACCATCTCCTGCTTTTTTAGGCCAGTACCTTAACCACTACACCAGTGGTTCTCAACCTGTGGGTCGTGACCCCATTTGGGGTCGAACGACCATTTCACGGGGGTCGCCAAACAACGCAGTCCGCCATTTTTTCCCCTTTTCCTTAGCTGTGCTACTCCCTTTTATTCCATTGGCTTTTGAAAGTCCATAGAATAGGCTCTCTTGAATAGAGTCTAATTCTATTGGCTTTCAAAAGCCAATAGGAATTGTCCAGGCTGTCTCTGCCCTGCTGAGCCCGCCAAAAGTCCCATTCTGCAAATGGTGCTGCAAGTTGACTGCAGCGAAAGCGAGCTGTCTGGAAGTTTCCACCCCTCCCTGCTGAACAACTACTAAAAATGTAAGTAAAAGAGGGCCAGGGGTGGGAGGTGGGAGGCCGGCGGGCGCAGGGAGAGTTGCTGGAGCGAGTGGGGTCCGGCGGGTGCCTTACCTCCCTTGGGCTGGGCCAGCTGGTAGCCCAGCCGGTGGTTGGCCTGCGCCGTCTCTGCCGCTTGCCAGCTACGCCTCGGCCGGCGCAGGGGGCGGCACCACCCATGCGCGGCGCTCCCAGGCAGGGAAAGTCCTCGACTTATGACCAGTTGGGTAGTCCTCGACTTATGACCGGTTGGGGGTCGCGGCATTAAAAAGGTTGAGAACCACTGCACTACACCAAACTGCCTCAAACCTTGAGATTTTGATATTTGGGCTAGTTATAAAGCTGCGATCGTTATAAAATGGACAAATTCTAAATATATCAGGGTCCTTCTTATGGATATCTACTTCTATTGCTTCAGAAGCTCCACAATTCAAAACCAGGGAGGGAAAGGACCAGAATTTCAATCTCACATAAAAATAAGGCAACATCAATGTTTGATTGTAGTGTACATGTTGTGCAACTTAAGAAAACAAAAACATCAACCTACAGTTCTGTCCTGAGTATCTTATGTTAGGTTTTCTTCTGAAAAAATTCTCCACCGTAGGTGACAAAACATTACACAACTGTCAGTATTTCTTACTAAAGTGGAAAATAATATCCACACTGTTATTGTAACACTTTCCTTTATCCTTCTATTTATTTGTTCCTGTATTTCTAAACTTTATTTGTTCCTGTATTTCTAAACTTTATTTGTTCCTGTATTTCTAAACTTCCTGACAGTTAGAACAATTAATCAGTGAAACAACCTTCATTAGCTTCCACTGCTTCTTGTCATGCCTTCAGGTGTTTTGGAGAATAGCTTGACCCCCCTCTTCTTTGGGGCAGCCCCTCAAACACTGGAACACTACCATGCCACCCCTACTCCTTCTCTTCATTAAACTAGACATACCCAATTCCTCAACTGTTCTTCGTATGTTGTAGCTTCCAGTCCCCTAATCATCTTTGTTGCTCTTCTCTGCTCTCTTTCCAGAGTCTCAACAGATTTTCTTTTTATTGTGGTGACCACAACTGGATGCAATATTCCAAGTGTGGTTTTACTGACTAAGGCATCACAGTATGTAATGGTACTAACACTTCACAACATGTTTAAAAGAGATGTCATAGAATGTCATTCATTTTCTATATTATCCAAGAAGATCTGGTATCCAGCCTAAGAAGATGGAGCCAGTTCAAGGTCAGAGAAGCTCACGATTAGAGAGCAGTTGTCAAATTACTAATCTTTCACAAAATGCCAGGCATTTATTATTATTATTATTATTATTAACAATAACAATAATAATAACAATAACAATAGTAAGGACTTGATAGGTAGACAAAAATGCCAAATCCAGTCTGAACATCTGCCTGACTGTGCGATGATCGATAATAATAATAATAATAATAATAATAATAATAATAACACCAACACCAACAACAATAACAATAACAATAGTAAGGACTTGATAGGTAGACAAAAATGCCAAATCCAGTCTGAACATCTGGCTGACTATGCAATGATCAATAATAATAATAATAATAACAATAACAATAACAATAACAATAACAATAGTAAGGATTCGACAGGTAGACAAAAATGCCAAATCCAGTCTGAACATTTGGCTGACTGTACGATGATCAATAATAATAATAACAACAACAACAACAATAACAATAACAATAGTAAGGATTCAACAGGTAGACAAAAATGCCAAATCCAGTCTGAACATCTGGCTGACTATGCGATGATCAATAATAACAACAACAACAACAACAACAATAACAATAACAATAGTAAGAATTTGACAGGTAGACAAAAATGCCAAATCCAGTCTGAACATCTGGTTGACTGTGCGATGATCAATAATAATAACAACAACAACAACAACAACAATAACAATAACAATAGTAAGGATTCGACAGGTAGACAAAAATGCCAAATCCAGTCTGAACATCTGGCTGATTGTGCGATCATCAATAATAATAATAATAATAATAATAATAATAATAATAATAATAATAATAATAATAATAAAGCTGGAAGGGGCCTTGGAGGTCATCTAGTCCAACCCCCTGCTCAGGCAGGAAACCCTATACCATTTCAGACAAATGTCTGTCCAGTGGAGTGTCCACTTCCATTCATAACATTGCCATTGCCAAGTTTCCAGAACTTTATTAACATTTATATCGCCTCTAGTTGGATAGTAATGGAACTGTAATTTCAGTAATTGAAAGCAATTAGACTTTAGTGTAGGGGTGAAATTCTAAGCCTGGCAAGATTCACCTGGAGGTCCACCTAAATGTTCTCCAATCTTGAAGGTCCACCTCCCTTGAGGGTTCTTCCCTCTTGCTTGATAGAGAAATGCTGGCCATTAAAATCTTTTCCGGGCACACAGTGTTTTGATTCAATAAAAGATCACTAAAGCATAACACAGCCTTAAATTGATTCAAGGCATCTAGCTTGAAGGCAAAGCGATATTGATGTGCAGAACTGGGAACCATGAAAATTTTCTCAAGGAGCAAAGCCTTAGCAAAGGACAACACTTTTAGGGGTTGAGCTGGACTCAGTAAGGATTTTATTTTTATTTATTTTTTTTGCTATATATGTGAGGTAGCCCAAACCAAAAGCAGAACCAGGAGTACTGTTTAGGTTACACCATACATAAATTTTATAAATAAATAAAACTAGACTCTAGAAAGACTACAGAGAAGAACAACAAAGTTGATTAGGGGACTGGAGGCTAAAACATATAAGGAACGGTTGCTGGAATTGGGTATGTCTAGTTTAACAAAGAGAAGGACGAAGGAGGACATGATAGCAGTCTTCCAATATCTCAGGGGCTGCCCCAAAGAAGAGGGAGTCAAGTCATTCTCCAAAGCACCTGAAAGCCGGACAAGAAGCAATGGATGGAAACTGATCAAGGAAAGAAGCAACCTAGAACTAAGGAGAAACTTCCTGACAGTTAGAACAATTAACCAGTGGAACAACCTGCCTCCAGAAGCGGTAAATGCTCCAACACTGGAAGTTTTTAAGAAGAGACTGGACAGCCATTTGTCCGAAATGGTATAGGGTTTCCTGCCTGAGCAGGGGGTTGGACTAGATGACCTCCAAGGTCCCTTTCAACTTTATTATTATTATTACAGGTAGTCCTCAACTTATGACCTTGATTGAGCCCAAGATTTTGGTTGCTAAGTGAGACAGTTGAATGAGTTGTGTCACCACAATTGCCTCATTTTATGAGCCACCAAGCCAGGCCTTGATACTACAGGCAGTCCTTGATTTACAGCTACAATGGGGCCCCAAATTCCCATTGCTAAGCAGGAGAGTTGTGGAGCGCCCACGATTTCTGGAGGCAAGCTGTTCCACTGGTTAATTGTCCTCACTGTCAGGAAGTTTCTCCTTAATTCCAGGTTGCTTCTCTCTTTGATCGGTTTCCAACCATTGTTTCTCATCCTTCCCTCTGGTACTTTGGAGAACGTGACCCCCTCTTCTTTGTGGTAGCCCCTCAGATACTGGAACACTGCTATCATGTCTCCCCTGATTCTTCTTTTCTTTAGACGAGCCAAACCCAAGACCCGCAGCCGTTCTTCGTATGTTTTCACCTCCAGGCCTTTGATCATCTTGGTTGCTCTTCTCTGAACTTTTTTTCAAACTCTCAACATCTTTTTTGTGATAGGGTGACCAAAATTGGCTGCAGTATTCCAGGCAGTGCTTTTTTTCTAAAAAAAAAAAAAAAAGGTGCTGGAACTCACACACGTCATACAACCTGCCTTGCCTACCCTACAAGGTTCCATCCAAAAAAGGTGGCGGAACTCCATTCTGGGCGTTCTATGAGAAAAAAAGCCCTGATTCCGGGTGTGGTCTTACTAGGGCTTTGTAAAGTGATACTAGTCCTTTGCGTGATCTTGATTCTATCCCTCTGTTTATACAACCCAGGATTGTATTAGCTTAACTTACTCACTTAACAACTGCAGTGATTCACTTAACAATTCTGGCAAAAGAAAGCCGTAAAATGGTGCAAAACTCACTTAACAAATGTCTCACTTAACAATAAAAATTTTGAACTTGATTGTGATCGTAAGTCGAGGATTACCCGTACTCATTCTGTCTTGTACACCTTCTCTTGAAGACTCTGCTAAGCTCTCTTGAGATTTCCAGATAAATAGAAACGTTTTTTTAGGATTTAGTTAAAACATTGCGTGATAAATAACACCCTCAGACCTAGCCTCAGGCTTCAGATTCTCAATCCGATGCATTTTTTTTTTAAAATTGCATCATTTTTCAGATGTTTGCTATTTCTGGAGAACCCTTCAGATGGTATGACTAATGACTCCTTACACATTTTAACAAACGACAACAACAACAACAAAAGAAGGGAAGACGAATCAGATCATGGTAGCTCACTCATCAAAGCCTGTTTGAAGGGACCCGGGGCAGAAAACATCCCCCCCCCCAGAAGTGTGGGGTCCTTGGTGCTCTCTGAGCTGGGTTGTTTTCTTGTAAATGTTTCATTACCCAACTAGGTAACATCATCAGTACTAGAAATGAGTGGCGTTTACTCTCTTTTTATATACAAGTGGCTTGTCTTGTCAATGTTAGTGGGAATCTTCTTAGTGATTCCTTGATTAAGCTGTTGTTTACACTTAGCTTGTTTGTTTGAGCTCCTCACACATTTGCACTTCTCAGGTGACCCTGAGGACACAGACAAACCTCCAAGTGGCCTCAGTGACTCTTTAAAAGGATGCAAATGACCGGCTGTATGCAAGGAGTATAAGTTCTTCCATTCCCCACCATCCAGTCAGAGCTGAAGAAACTTCTTGGATGAGAAGCGAAACGTCTTCAAAGAAAAACAAGGAAGTCCAGTCCCTCTTAAAAAAAAAGCAGCTTTGAGGCAAAGCCTGAGTTTCTTTCAAATTCCTGGTTTAGAGGCCCTCTTATAAGGTGACCAACTTTTTTACAATGTTGTTGTTGTTGTTGTTAATTGCGAAGTCGTGTCCGACCCGTCGCGACCCCATGGACAACGTTCCTCCAGGTCTTCCTGTCCTCTACCATCTTCTGGAGTCCATTTAAGCTCACACCTACTGCTTCAGTGACTCCATCCAGCCATCTCATTCTCTGCCGTCCCCTTCTTCTCTTGCCCTCAATCTTTCCCAGCATCAGGCTCTTCTCCAGTGAGTCCTTCCTTCTCATTAGGTGGCCAAAGTCCTTGAGTTTCACCTTCAGGATCTGGCCTTCTAAAGAGCAGTCGGGGTTGATCTCCTCTAGGACTGACCGGTTTGATCGCCTTGCAGTCCAAGGGACTCGCAGGAGTCTTCTCCAGCACCATAGTTCAAAGTTTTTTTTTTTTACAATGAAAAGGACACAAATAAATTGAAGAAAAAAATATTGTAAATAAAAGAAACATCTTATTCATTGCAACAATAATACAGAATACTCTGTAATATGATAAATGCATAATAAAAACATTTGTAACAATAACATTTTATATTGTAATTATGCTTACATGCTGCGCCCCCGCCAGCAGCCACCCTGCCAGCACTGCTGCCCTGCCATGTAGCTTGAGGCTCCCAAAGCACCAGCTGCGCCAGCTCCGACCCCGGGGGGCAGCCCGCCATTGACACACCCTGCCTGCAGCTGCCCCGCCAGCACCACCACCCACCCTGCGCAGTCTCTTGTAGAGCAGGCCCCACAGCTCCCACAGCATGGGGGGCAGCCGGCCACCACTGCCCCTCACACCATTGCCTCTGCCTCTTGTGCCCGCAGCCATTATTGCCCTAGCAGGGCCGAAGATCAAGAGAAAGTTACTGTGGCGTCACCGCTCCAGTCTCCTCCAAGTATCTTCGGAACTAACTAGGAGATGGTGTAGTTGGGTAGCAGGGAGGGGTGCAAAGTTCCTGCCAATTCGCCTTCACTGCAGACAACTGACATGTGCAAAGTTTGCCAGCTGGGTGTTTCGGCGTGCTCAGCAGCAATTCCTATTGGCTTTTTGCACAGCTCATGCAAAAGTTGAAAAAAAAAAAAAAACATCAAAAAAGGTGCTGGAACGCCGTTCTGAGCGTTCTATGAGAAAAAAGATTAGTCTTCAAATATCGAAAAGGAGGACATGTAGAAGGACACTTTTTGAGGGAGGACATAACTCACAAAAGGAGGACTGTCCTCCCTAAAGGAGGACGGTTGGTCACCTTAGCGACTGAAGCAACTAAGATGTCTAAGATAGACTTCTGCGGATGTTCTTGGAGCGTTTCACTTCCACAAAGTCATGAGGGAAATTTTAATTGATGTTCTCTACTGAAGCAACCCAAGTCTCTGGCAATTGTCAGACCAGAGCAAACTTACTGGACCGGTCCAATTGGATTTTTTGCTTATATTTATTTATATATCAATCAATCAATCAACCAATCAGAACAGAGCTGGAAGGGACCTTAGAGGTCTTCTAGTCCAACCCCCTGCTCAAGCAGGAGACCCTATACCAGGGGTAGGCAACCTCGGCTTTTTTATGACTCGTGGACTTCAACTCCCAGAATTCCTGAGCCAGCCATGCTGAGGGGAAAGGGAGAGGTTTCCAAGCTGAGCCATGCTGGCTGAAGAATTCTGGGAGTTGAAGTCCACGAGTCATAAAAGAGCCAAGGTTGCCTACCCCTGCCCTATACCATTTCAGACAAATGGCTGTCCAGTCTCTTCTTAAAAGAAGCCTACAGTGATGGAACATCCACAAGTTCTGGAGGCAGGTCAATCCACTGATTAATTATTCTAACTGTCAGGAAATTTCTCCTTAGTTCTAGGTCGGGGTAGGCAATCTTGGCTCTTTTATGACTCGTGGACTTCAACTCCCAGAATTCCTGAGCCAGCATGGCTCAGCTTGGAAACCTCTCCCTTCCCCTCAGCATGGCTGGTTCAGGAATTCTGGAAGTTGAAGTCCGTTGTTTGTCTCCCTGATTAGTTTCCATCCGTTGCTTCAATCCATCAGAATAGAGCTGGAAGGGATCTTGGAGGTCTTCTAGTCCAAGTTGCTCAAGCAGAAGTACCATTTCAGACAAGTGGCTGTCCATTCTCTTCTTAAAAACCTCCAATGATGGAGCGCTCACGATTTCTGGAGGCAAAGCTGTTCCACTGTTTGATTGTCCTCACTGTCAGGAAGTTTCTCCTTAGTTCCAGGTTGCTTCTCTCCCTGATTGGTTTCTGTCCATTGTTTCTTGTCTTGCCTTCTGGTGCTTTGGTAACTCTTACTTTATTAAACCTCTTACTAAAATGGGACACCTTGTTGCAACTGATTTAGCCCCTCTGATCATCTAGACAGGGCCTGTTGGGAACCCGCTGCAAGAAAGGCATGGTGTGTGTATGTGTGTATGTGCCATGTGCATTAACCAGAGTTTTTCAGTATCAACTCCCCACTGTTTGGAACACTTTGTCCCAGAAGATCATGCAGCCCCCACTCTGGCAGTGTTCCACAAAGGAGTAAAACCTCTTGCTTCAATAAGCATCGATCCCAGTTGATTTGGCTAAGGGCCTCTAAAAGTATTTTTCTTCGGAGGATGTTGTTGTCTTCTTGGTTTTGCTTATTTTACTATTCTGTTGCTGTGTGCCAGATGGTGATTCAAGGCAGATGATTCAAAGCCTGAATAAATCTACTTGAAGGGGGGAAAAACAGCTTTGAAATTATCCATCATTCTGTGTACCAATTTTAAAATAATCTAACTCCCCATTCGCCCAAGGGCTACTTCATCGGTTTGCTTCGCTGCATCCCATAGACCAGATCTGAATTTTTAATTTGATTCAATCAATAAAGCTGATTTCAGTCACTGATTTCGAGTCAATCCATGTAAAGGCATCTAGCTGAAAGTTTTGGATTGGTTCAGAAATTCAGTGGTGAAAAAAGTAAAGTTCTACATTTAGGCAAGACAAACCGAATGTACAGGTACAGTATAGGGGGTACCTTGCTCAATAGTAATAACTGTGCGAGGGATCTCGGAGTCCCAGTGAACAATCACTTAAATATGAACTAGCTGTGTTGCTGCAGCTGTCAAAAAAGCCAACACAGTGCTAGGCTGCATTAACAGAGGGATAGAATCAAGATCACGTGAAGTGTTAATACCACTTTACAATGCCTTGGTAAGCCCACACTTGGAATACTGCATCCAGTTTTGGTCACCATGATGTAAAAAAGATGTTGAGATTCTAGAAAGAATACAGAGAAGAGCAACAAAGATGATAAGAGGTCTGGAGGCTAAAACATATAAGGAACCGTTGCTGGAATTGGGTATGTCTAGTTCAGGGGTAGTCAACCTCGACTCTTTTATGACTCATACCTGACTCAGGAATTCTGGGAGTTGAAGTCCATGAGTCATAAAAGAGCCGAGGTTGCCTACCCGTGGTCTAGTTCACAGGTCGGCAACCTGCGGCTCCGGAGCCGCATGCGGCTCTTTGAGCCTCCCCCTGTGGCTCCCAGCCTCCTCTGCCTTTGCAGAGAGAGACAGAGACAGAGAGAGGCAATTGCACTTCCCTGCTTCTCTCTCTCTGTGTGTGTGTGTTTGTGTGTGTGTGTGTGTGTGTGTATGTGTAAAAGAGAGTGCACTCACAGTGTTCTCCGAGGAGCTGAAAAGCTTTACTGGGCGGAGCTCCTCCCTTTGCTGCGTCTCTGCAGGAAGCAGGAAGGGCAGGAGAGAGCTAGCTAGCCCAGCTAGGCTGACTCAGGAATTCTGGGAGTTGAAGTCCATGAGTCATAAAAGAGACGAGGTTGCCTACCCGGAGGTTGTTGGACAACAGCTTGAAGCTTGCCAGGTGAGCAGCAGATAGGAGGGGGGGGGAGAAAGAGAGAGAGAGAAAGAGAGAGAGGGGGGGAGAGAGAGAGTGGGGGAAGAGGAGTGGCAGACCAAGGGCAGATAGAGAGGGAGGGGGAGAGAGACCCTTTTGACATCTAAAATGAAGATAACACTGCATATATCCTTTTTTTACCTGTGTGTGTATGTAATTTTATTCTCTTAAATGATCTTGGTGATCATTGTTTTAATAGTATGGATATTCCCAAGAGTCATATTTTTACTTTTATTTTTAATGTGTGTGTGTGTGTGTGTGTGTGTGTGTGTGTATACATATACACATACACACACACACATACACATACACACACCTATAATAAAGGTTAGAAAGGATATATGCAGTGTTATCTTCATTTTAGATATCAAAAGGGTTTTGCGGCTCCCAGTGTTTTGTTTTTGGTGGGAAACGGGTCCAAGTGGCTCTTTGAGTGTTTTGGGTTGCCTACCCCTGGTCTAGTTAATGAAGAGAAGGATGAGGGGGGACATGATAGCAGTGTTCCAATATCTCAGGGGCTACCCCAAAGAAGAGGGAGTCAAGCTATTCTCCAAAGCGCCTGAAGGCAGGACAAGAAGCAACAGATAGAAACTAATCAAGGAGAGAAGCAACCTAGAATGAAGGAAAAACTTCCTGATGGTGAGAACAATTAACTAGTGGAACAACCTGCCTCCAGAAGTGGTGAATGCTCCAACATTGGAAGTTTTTAAGAAGAGACTGGACAGCCATTTCTCTGAAATGGTATAGGGTTTCCTCCCTGGGCAGGGGGTTGGGCTAGATGACCTCCAAGGCCCCTTCCAACATTATTATTATTATTATTATTATTATTATTATTATTATTATTATTATTATTATTGTTATTGTTATTGTTGTTGTTGTTGTTGTTGTTGTTGTTGTTGTTGTTGTTTTGTTATTATTATTGTTGTTGTTGTTGTTATTTCAAAGTTTCCCAAGCGCAAATGGAACAAATCTCCTTTTAATCAAAGGTCTGAATCAAATCTTTGCAGAGCCACAGGGATTATAATTGATGGTCCTACAGAACAACGAGAGTCCTGGAACTGTGGGGTCCTTGGTGCGAGCTGGGTTGTTTTCTTGCAGACGTTTCATTACCCAACTAGGTAACATCATCAGTACCAGACAGGAGTGGGGTTTACTCTCTTTTTATATACAAGTGGCTTGTCTTGTCAATGTTAGTGGGGATTTTCTGAGTGATTCCTTGATTAAGCTGTTGTTTACACTTAGCTTGTTTGTTTGAGCTGGTAGTTCCTTGATTGGGCTGTTGTTTACTTCTTGATTGTAGGTCTAGTGTTAATTTTAACATTAATCTCTGCTTAATTGGATGTTGATTGCTGGTGGGGAGGTGTTTGGGTATTTTTGTGTCCTTTTAGGCTCCTGTCAGATCGGCCATGTTCAGCTGCTTCGCCTCGCTGGCATCCTGCCGTAAACAAACGGGGAGAGGGAAGGAAGAAAGTTGGGGAGGCTTGGGCCGGAGAGAAGACAAAGAATGAAAAGGGGAGGTAAACTAGCTGACAGGAACCAGAGGTGTCAAACCAGAATAAACCAGCCACTAAGGACACCTGGTATGGGAACGGAGTGGGAAACCTCTTTGAAAAGTGCCCAACTGCAAAGCGGTTCCCCAAACATCAAATCGGGATGTTGTTGGACACTGTTGAACTGGTCAAGCGGGGAGCACCAGGAAAAAGGGAAAACTGTAACCTTTTGCGTAGGAATACTCAAATCTAGCTTTGCTTTTGTTGCAACCACTAATCTTTAGTAAAAGAACTTATTGCTTTAACCCAATGGAGTTGAGGGTCTTCCTTTCCTAGGGAATCTAGCTGGGGCAGATCTGAGATTTATTATTAGTATTAGTATTATTAATTAGTATTATTAATTCTATTGAGGGCAATAGAAGAAGGGGACGACAGAGAATGAGATGGCTGGATGGAGTCACTGAAGCAGTAGGTGTGAATTTAAATGGACTCCAGAAGATGGTAGAGGACAGGAAGACCTGGAGGAACATTGTCCATGGGGTCGCGACGGGTCGGACACGACTTCGCAATTAACAACAATTATTAATATTATTAGTATTATTATTGTTATTATTATTATTAATAAAGTTGGAAGGGACCTTGGAGGTCATCTAGTCCAACCCCCCTCTCTCAGGCAGGAAACCTTATATCATTTCAGACAAATGGCTGTCCAGTCTCTTCTTAAAAACTTCCAGTGTCAGAGCATTCACCGCTTCTGGAGGCAGGTTGTTCCACTGGTTAGCTGTTCTAACTATCAGAAAGTTTCTCCTTAGTTCTAGGTTGCTTCTCTCCTTGATTAGCTTCCACCCGTTGCTTCTTGTCCTGCCTTCAGGTGCTTTGGAAAGTAGCTTAATTCCCTCTTCTTTATGGCAGCCCCTGAGATGTTGGAACACTGCTGTCATGTCATCCTTCATCCTTCTCTTCATTAAACTAGACATACCCAATTCCAACAACCGTTCCTTATATGTTTTAGCCTCTGGTCCCCTAATCATCTTTGTCGCTCTTCTCTGTACTCTGTCTAGAGTAATCTGGAGCATCCAAACAGAACTAGGAAATTTCTCATTATCTGCCACTACCTCTAACAGCCCTTCAGCCTTGCCGTGCTACTAATATTGCAAATTGGGACCAATTTTTTGCATTAACTGGCTTTGATGAGGTGGTACTTGTTTATGGAGATTATCAACATTGCACCCTTTCAAATTCGACTGAGGCCCTAAAGGGCCACTTGTTTGAAAAGTATAAGCTTCGGGCCTTAAGGTCAGACATAATCAGAGATTATGTTAGCTTATACCCAGTAAGCGAGGGGTTTAAGGGGAGAGTGGCGGGGGGAGAGGAAGAGCATTGGAAAAGAGCCCTCCACTAACCAACAACCTGGAAATTGAAAATATAATAATATTGCAGTCCACTTAGATGACTCATCTTATTAATAGGTAGAGTTTCCGAGTTCCAGGTGATCACTGGTAAGCATAATGGAAAACAACTATTAAAAAAACTAATCTGAAAACTGATGTACAGAAATTAATAAGCTGTAGTGGTGAAATACAGGAGAGGAGAGCACTTGAATGTGTCTAAGGAAGGGTAGAAACAATTCTGGGAAGAGAAAAGGCTCTGGGGACATTAACTATGACTGTTTATCTGGCTATGTCTCACTTGGATCTGGCTATTCTCTCTCTCTCTCTCTTTCTCTCTCTCTCTCTTTCTCTCTCTCTCTCTTTCTCTCTCTCTCAACTAATCATCAATTATATCTGTCTGTCTATCTATCTATCTATCTATCTATCATCTATCCATCCACCCACTTATCTATCCATCCATCTATCTATCCATCCATCCATCCACCCACCCACCCACCCACCCACCCACCCACCCACCCACCCACCCACCCACCCACCTATCTATCTATCTATCTATCTATCTATCTATCTATCTATCTATCTATCTATCTACCAATCCATCCATCCATCCATCTATCCATCTATCCATCCATCCATCCATCTATCTATCCATCCATCCATCCATCCATCCATCCATCCATCCATCCATCCATCCATCTATCTATCTATCTATCTATCTATCTATCTATCTATCTATCTATCTATCCACCCAGTGGTGGGATTCAAATATGTGAACAACCGGTTCTGTCTGTCTGTCTGTCTGTCTGTCTGTCTGTCTGTCTGTCTGTCTATCTATCTATCTATCTATCTATCTATCTATCTATCTATCTATCTATCTATTATATCTATCTATGTAATGAAACATGACTTTACTCATTACTTACACTTGTTCATTATGAAAGGTGGCACAGATAGTCCGCAACTTGCGACCACAAATTTTCCCTTGCTAAGCAAGACACTTGTTAAGGGAATTTTGCCCCATTTTATGACTGTGATCGCCACCGTTGTCAAATGAATCACTGCAGTTGTTAAGTTAGCAACCTGGTTGTTAAGTGAATCTGGCTCCTCCCCTTTGACTTTGCTTGTCAGATGGTCACAAAAGGGGATCACATGACCCCAGGACACTGCAACCGTCATAAATATGAACCAGTGGTCAAGAGTCTGAATTTTGATCACGTGACCCTGGGGATGGTGCAATAGTCATAAGTGTGAAAAATGGCCAAAAGCCACTTTTTTCACTGTCATCGTAACTTCAAACAGTAATAACAATAATAACAATGGCAATAATAACAGTAATAACAATAATAACAATAGCAATAACAACAACAATAATAATAATAAGTTGGAAGGGACCTTGGAGGTCATCCAGTCCAACCCCTGCTCAGTGACTAAATGATTGTTGTACGTCGAGGATTATCTGTACTTACAGAGCCAAAATTAAGCTGACTCTAGATTTGGCTGTTACCAGAACAAGGAACAGATGAAATGACTATTTTTCCAAAAATTGACTCTCTTGCATCCCTTCACATACTTCAGGCAAGAAAAATAGGGGCAATTAAGTCTGGACCTTGATTTTTATAAAAAGCCCTCATGTTGCCTTTTACTTGAATTCTTTCATAAAGGTCTCTTAGCTTTTCTCTAATAAGAACGAATCAGAAATTCCTTGATCCCCCAGTGCCTCCAGAGGAGAGAAAGAGCAAAAGGTTAAAATAAAAATAAAAATAGGAAAACAAGGACATCCTCCTTTGTCCAGTACAGATATAGATTTTAAAATGTACATCAAACTATTACTCTAAAATTAGACATTGTCTGCATTCTTTCCCCAGCCCCATATAATAGATGAAGGAGAATAATTATTTTGTGGAGGAGGCACTTCAGTCCTAGAACATGATAATAGTCTTTCAATATTTGAGAAGCTAACACAAAGAAGAGGGAGGTCCACCTGTTCCCCAAAGCATCTGAAGGCAGAATAACAGAATAACAGAACCGTAATTGACCTTGAGGTCTTCTAGTCTAGAGCTCCACAACCTATGGGCCACAGCCCACTATGGGCCGCGTGAGTGGCTGGCCAGAGCACGCACGCATGTGTGCGTGCTCACCTCCTGTCCTTGCACCGGTGCTAGCCGAGCTGTGAGCCTCGCGCTGGCACTAGCCGAGCCCGAAGTCGTGTGCCGGTGTTAACCGAGCCGTCGCTAGCAGCCCCATTTGCGGATCGCACATGCTCACGGCCCTGTTTGCGCGCATGCGCACGCAGTCACGTTTGCGTGGTGTGCGCATGCATGCATAAAGGTGTCTGTCCCTCCCTTTCCCACCGGGCTGCCAACCCAGACAGGTTGGCGACCTCTGTTCTAGTCCAACTCCTGGCTCAAGCAGGAGAGCGTATATCATTCCAGACAAGAACGAGAAGGACAGAACAAGGAGCAACGGATGGAAACTAATCAAGGAGAGAAGCAACCTAGAATTAAGGAGAAATTTCCTGACATTGAGAACACTTAACCAGTGGAACAACCTTCCTCCAGAGGTTGTAAGGAACATTTGCAGGAACTGGGTATGTTTAGTTTAATGAAGAGAAGGACGAGGGGGGACAGGATAGCAGTGTTCCAGTATCTCAGGGGCTGCCCCAAAGAAGAGGGAGTCAAGCTATTCTCCAAAGCACCTGAAGGCAGGACAAGAGGCAATGGATGGAAACTCATCAAGGAGAGAAGCAACCTAGAAGTGAGGAGAAAAATAGGGAGAAAAATAAAGCAGTGGAACGACTTGCCTCTAGAAGTTGTGGGTGCTCCAATAGTGGAGGCTTTTAAGAAGAGACCAGACAGCCATTTGTTTGAAATGGTAGTCTCCTGGTTGAGCAGCGGGTTGGACTAGAACAGGGGTAGGCAACCTTGGCTCTTTTATGACTCGTGGACTTCAACTCCCAGAATTCCTGAGCCAGCCATGCTGAGGAGAAAGGGAGAGGTTTCCAAGCTGAGCCATGCTGGCTCAGGAATTCTGGGAGTTGAAGTCCACGAGTCATGGGGAGGCCATACTTCCCCCACGCTGGTTCAGGAATTCTGGGAGTTGAAGTCCACGAGTCATGAGGGGGCCATAGTTCCCCCATGCTGGCTCAGGAATTCTGGGAGTTGAAGTCCACGAGCCATAAAAGAGCCAAGGTTGCCTACCTCTGGACTAGAAGATCTCCAAGATCCCTTTCAACTCTGTTACTCTGTTATTCTAATCATCAAATCATATGACTAAGTCATATAACAAATGGTTGAGGGAACTAGGTATGTCTAGTCTAGCAAAGAGAAGGACTAGAGGTGACATCATAGCAGTTCTCCAGTACCTGAGGGGCTGTCATAGAGAAGAAGGGGACAACCTATTTTCCAAAGCACCTGAGGGCATAGACAAGTAACAGGTGGAATCTCATGAAACAGAGATCTAATCTAAAATTAAGGAGAAATGTTCTGTCAGTGAGAACAATTAATCGGTGGAACGTCTTGCCTCCAGGAGCTTGATCCATCATCACTGGAGGTTTCCAAAAATAGACTGGACATCCGTTTGACTGGGTTGGTATAAGATCTCCTGCCTTGATCAGGGGATTGGACTAGAACAGGGGTCCCCAACCTATGGTCCACAGCCCGGGAGCAAGCCGTGGGCTCTTGGCCAGTGGGCCGCAGAAATGACTGGCCAGTGCGCACATGCGTGGGCGTGCACCTTTCCCCTACTTGCGCTAGCACCCGTGACCCCATTTGCATGCGGTGGGCACAAACAGGGATGCTAGCATGGGGCGTGTGTCCGCAGCCCATTTGTGCATGTGCTGCTAGCCGCCGTGGTGGGTGTGTGGCCATTCATGTGCACGGCACTGGTGCAAGCCGCAAGTGTGAACGGGGCTGCTAGTGTCACACCAGTATGCGTGGCCCCGTGTGCACACTAATTTTGAAGCTACCTAGAAAGGCTGGACATTTCTGGACTAGAAGACTCTGAGGACCCTCCCAGCATTATGATTTTAAGAAGTCATTTTCATTTCTTCATATTCAAAAGTGGTTTCCAGATAGAAATAAAATTTTATTTCATCAAAGCTGTCAATTTTGACAGCTGTAGCATCCATTAATCCTTCCACTTCTGAGTGTATAAAAGTCTCATTGCCATTATCATATATAAAAACAAAATATCCATAAAGCTCGAAAGAAAAGTCTCTGGTTTTAATTCTAAAGTCTTCTGCACCAAAATACATACTTCATCCCAATATATGCTAGCTCTGTTGTGCGTCCACAAAAATGTGGGGGGGGGGGGAAAGCACCCTCTGTTAAGATACAGGAGGACCTCGGCACTATCTAACAAAACAAAATTCAGTGGTGAAAAAAGTAAGGTTCTACATTTAGGCAAGAAAAACCAAATGTACAGGTATATTATAGGTTACCTTGCTCAATAGTAATAATTGTGAGAGGGACCTCGGGGTCCTAGTGGACAATCACTTAAATATGAGCCAGCTGTGTGCTGCAGCTGCCAAAAAAGCCAACACAGTGCTGGGCTGCATTAACAGAGGGATAGAATCAAGATCATGTGAAGTATTAATACCACTTTACAATGCCTTGGTAAGGCCACACTTGGAATACTGCTTCCAGTTTTGGTCACCATGATGTAAAAAAGATGCTGAGATTCTAGAAAGAGTACAGAGAAGAGCAACAAAGATGATTAGGGGACTGAAGTTGAAATGAATAATAATAATAATAATAATAATAATAATAATAATAATAATAATAATAATAATAATAATAATACTGTCCGTATATATAGCCAAGATATTGTTATGGAGTTTGGCTTGGACAAATGTGCCACACTTACTATCAAACAAGGAAAAGTAGTGAAAACTGAAGGAATCAAGATGCCCCACGAAAATAACATTAAGAGTCTGGATGAGGAAGAGTACTACAAATACTTGGTATCCTTCAAGCTGACAACATCAAGCACACTGAAGTCAAGAAAAAGATTAGAGGTGGATACATCAAGAGAGTGAAGAAGATCTTAAAGTCCAAACTCAATGGAGGAAATACCATAAAGGCAATCAACACCTGGGCAATTCCAGTCATTAGGTACACAGCTGGAATAGTGGACTGGACTCAAGCAGAACTAAAAGCAATGGATAGGAAGACCAGAAAAATAATGACAATGAATCATTCCCTTCATCCACGCAGTGACATTGACAGACTTTATCTACCAAGGCAAATAGGTGGGCGTGGAATGCTACAAGTACATCAGATGGTTGAAGAAGAAAAAATGGCTTTGGAAGAATATCTGAAGAACATTGATGAAGATGCACTGAAATTAGTACATCAGGAAGGCTTACTGACTAATGGAGAGACCAAACAGGCCTACAAGAAAGACCAAATGAAGAACAGAATAGAGGCATGGGAAGACAATGCACTACATGGCCAATACATTAAAAAAATAGCAGGGAAAGCAGATATTAACAAGACCTGGCAATGGCTAAGAGCAGGAAAATTGAAGAAAGAGACTGAGGGACTAATTCTGGCTGCACAAGACCAAGCCTTAAGGAGAAATGCATATAAAGTCAAAATTGAGAAGACAGCAACAGACAGTAAGTGCCGCCTATGCAAAGAAGCTGAAGAAACAATGGACCACTTGGTAAGCTGTTGCAACAAGATTGCACAGACTGAATACAAGCAGCGGCATGACATTGTAGCAACAATGGTGCATTGGAAGATCTTCAAAAAATATCATTTGCCTGTAAGCAAAAACTGGTGGGATCATAAAATAGAGAAAGTCATAGAAAATGATAAAATTAAACTGCTCTGGGACTTCAGAATTCAAACAGACAAGCACCTGCAACATACCACCCCAGACTTAACAAGGGTCGATAAGAAAGACAAAAAAGTCTGGATAGTGGACGTGGCAGTGCCTGGAGACAGCAGAATAGACGAGAAAGAACTGGAGAAGATAACAAAATACAAAGACCTACAAATAGAAATAGAAAGACTGTGGCAAAAGCAAGCAAGGGTAGTACCAATAGTCATAGGCTCCTTGGGTGCAATCCCAAAACAACTGGAGCACCACTTGAACACCATTGGCATTGACAAATTCGCTATTAGTCAATTGCAAAAGGCGGCCTTATTAGGAACTGCTTCCATTCTGCGACGATATCTGTAATACCATCAAACATCCATATCTGCCTATCCCAGGTCCTGGATAAGGACTTGATAGGTAGACAAAATGCCAAATCCAGTCTGAACATCTGGCTGACTGTGCAATGATCAATAATAATAATGATGATGATGATAAAGTTGGAAGGGACCTTGGAGGTCATCTAATCCAACCCCCTGCTCAGGGAGGAAACCCTATATCATTTTGGACAAATGGCTGTCCAGTCTCTTCTTAAAAATTCTAGTGTTGGAGCATTCACGGCTTCTGGAGGCAGGTTGTTCCATTGATTAATTGTCCTCACTGTGAGGAAGTTTCTCCTTAGTTCTAGGTTGCTTCTCTCTTTGGTTAGTTTCCACCTGTTGCTTCTTGTCCTGCCTTCAGGCGCTTTGGAAAATAGCTTGACTCCCTCTTCTTTGGGGCAGCCCCTGAGATATTGAAACACAGCTATCCTGTCCCCCCTCGTCCTTCTCTTCGTTAAACTAGATATACCCAATTCCAGCAACCGTTACTTATATGCTTTAGCCTCCAGTCCCCTAATCATCTTTGTTGGTCTGATTGATTGAACTTTTTTTTTTTTTGCACACGGCAGCAGAGGCCTAAAGCAAAAAGGTTTTATAAAACCCAGCTGAAGGCCTAGGACTGGGGCGATGGTGCATGTGCCCACAGAGAGGGCTCTGAGCGCCGCCTCTGTCACCCGTGCCATAGGTTCGCCACCACTGGTATAAAGGGTTGGGACTGGACCTGATTGATTTGCCATTGGCCTATAGCTGTCCTTTTGGATTCTGCTATACCATTTGGTCCTCATTGCAATGGGTTATTAAGGAAAGTGATGTTGTGTTATTGGGCTTGCTATGTTCCAAACCATTAGCAAAATAAACCTCTGAATCTTGAAGTAAGAATTATTGTTTTGTGTTGCTGTCTCTTGTCTTTTCCATTGGGTTTTCCCACGACACCACTGACTTTGCTGATCAGAAGTTCGCAAAAGGGGATCCCATGACCCCGGGACATTGCAAGGTCATAAATACGAGCCAGTTGCCAGTTGTCTGAATTTTGATCACGTGACCGTGGGGGCTGCTGCCACGGCCGTAAGTCTGAAAAAAAGCTCGTAAGTCACTTTTTTCAGTGCATTGTAACTTCAGTCACTAAATGAATGGATGTAAGCCAAGGACATGTTTTACAATTTAGCCAATGTACCAACGATACATCATTTTATAAAAAATTGCTTGAAGTGGTTTTCAGACTTTTTAGCACTGTTTCCCCCCCCCATAATTTTCTAACAATAGGTAAATCCAAACTGCAGATGCAATTTCTCTCTAGGCTTTCATTGCCTTAAAATGATGAAAGAAAGCATTTGATGCATACTGATCAGCCAATATCCAGCATGCATCAACAGTAGACCTTAAAAAGGAAATTCAGTGCAAATTCATAATGGGATTTGAAGAGCTCACCCCATTTGATTTTACGACTGGATTCACGGAACCATCCCAATTAAGTTTAAATTTGCAATTCTAGTTCAAAGTCTTCCCCTTTGAGTTGAATTTCTGAGCCACATGCTCTGAAACTGGCTTTTCAGTATCTTTGGGCAGGAACAAAAAAAAAAATTGCAATTGTCTTGGCTACAGAAAAAGAGAAAAGATGTAAGGTTAATGGATATATATATATATATATATATATATATATATATATATATATATATATATATATATATATATATGGTACAAATAAAATACGAACACCAGGAGAGTATAAATATAAAAATATACTTTACTAAAAGCTGCCAAGCTTTCGTTTGGAAACTCCAAACATCATCAGGGCTAAGGAGCCAGTAAACAATGATGACTTAAATGGGTTTTGCCGGCATCTGCACCCGGCTCATGGACCGCGTCACCGGTCCCGGCCGGTTAATTAGTGTTCCAGATGTTTCTTTATTACTCTCCTTACGCTTCCTTCTATGGTTCTTCCGGATCATTCCTTCCACTATCTCATTACTGGTATTCATCTCCTCCACCACCCCTTTATCCTTATTTCCTTCCATAGCACTGACCCTCCTCCCCTTTTTGTTTTCATTCTCCACCCTGGGGGCATCTGTTTCTCCTCTATCAGTGTTACAAGCTTCCCTGGGCTCACCGACGCTCCCCCACACACACGCTTTTCCCAATCCCTGCTCCACACCCTTTCTTCTCACTCTTCCACTATAGGAGCAACCACCCCGTATCTCATAAAGCTAGCTGCATTAAAGCATTGTTTAAGCGCGTGGACTCCCACTGCAGCACTGAGGAGTTTAAGAAGAAAGAAAGGCAATACCTTTTCCGGATTTGCCAACGTAATGGGTATCCTTTGAGGTTTATCAGACAGTACGGTCTTACACCCCAGTCCCGGAACAACCAAAAGAGAGAGGAACCATCATTACAAAGAATGCGTGTTTCTTTGCCATATATTAATAACGTCTCGGAGGCAACAGCCAGACTGCTGGCCCCCCATGGAATAGAAGTGGCCCACAGACCCAATCAGACATTACGGTCCAAAGTCGTTCGCCCCAAGGACCCACTCCCTGCCATGGATAGATCAGCAGTAATCTATAAAATCAATTGCAAGAACTGCGATGGCAACTATGTGGGTGAAACAGCTAAGCGTTTAAGATCTCGCTTGCATGAACATCAGTTAGCTATAAGAAGGGGCGAGCAGCATTCTCAATTGTGGATGCATATGGCACAACATGGCCACCAGTTTGACTTTGTGAATGTTTGCATTATGTCTGAGGATGCACTAAGGGAGGCCGGCTATTGAAAGAGGCGTGGTATTCCAACAAAGATGCGGTTAATCGTCACATTGACTTACATCCAGCTCAACAAGCATTGAGGAAATGGGATTTTAAACACCATGCCAATTATTATAAGCGGCCTGAACAATGCTTGCACAGCTGTAAACGTGACGGGATACCTGGCCTCCATCCTGAACAGATAGATGGAACTTTGGCCAACCCTCTACACTCCAGGGACACCCCCGTTTCGCCCGATCAACACCAATACCACTCTAATGAACGTCTGAGGAGGCTACCACTGTCAAACACACGTAATCATCCACCGATGGAAGACCTCCCCCTCCCCCAATATCATCATGATAGACCCCCACCCCCAGAACTTAACAACAACTGTGGAGAGTGTGGAAGATCCAGCATGAGGAGCCTGCAGCCTGACGCTGTGGGTAGAGGGGAGAAGAAGAACGAAAGCATGGCTCGATTGCCTAGGCATACGGTGAAAGGGAGAGACACGGAATTCTGCCTGGATTCCCTGCAGACAAGGAATACCCCCACCAACAATACAGCCCCCTCCCGGGACGAACACTTTGAAGTCCCCCCAAAGACGAGCACAGAAGAGGGGAGTGAGAACGCAGGGAATCAGAATGCAGAGATCTGGAGACCTGGTGTCCGCCTGAATACCATTCCTATCAGCAATGGGGAAGAGCGTGCGATAGGGAGGAGGGATGAATTGAGAGACGGGGTAAGCACCCGATCACGCAGCAAACAAATGGAACGGTGGAGAACTGTCGACACGAAGATTGCCAGGACAGAGGAGGAGGGCATAGACCCCCAAATATGTAACACCCGTATGAAAGTTACTCATGACAGTGGAAGAGTGAGAAGAAAGGGTGTGGAGCAGGGATTGGGAAAAGCGTGTGTGTGGGGGAGCGTCGGTGAGCCCAGGGAAGCTTGTAACACTGATAGAGGAGAAACAGATGCCCCCAGGGTGGAGAATGAAAACAAAAAGGGGAGGAGGGTCAGTGCTATGGAAGGAAATAAGGATAAAGGGGTGGTGGAGGAGATGAATACCAGTAATGAGATAGTGGAAGGAATGATCCGGAAGAACCATAGAAGGAAGCGTAAGGAGAGTAATAAAGAAACATCTGGAACACTAATTAACCGGCCGGGACCGGTGACGCGGTCCATGAGCCTGGTGCAGATGCCGACAAAACCCATTTAAGTCATCATTGTTTACTGGCTCCTTAGCCCTGATGATGTTTGGAGTTTCCAAACGAAAGCTTGGCAGCTTTTAGTAAAGTATATTTTTATATTTATACTCTCCTGGTGTTCGTATTTTATTTGTACCATAGACATGCCCAGGAGTCGTATTTTTATGCAAATTTTCCTATATATATATATATATATATATATATATATATATATATATATATATATATTTCTGAGGTTTTCACGGGTATTTGTATGTAGGTCTTTGGTTGTTCGGGTTTTCTCCCACGTAAAATTGGAAGTGTCTTGGCGACGTTTCGACGAAGTCCCATTCGTCATCTTCAGGCTGGTGGTTTCAGCTTCGTGCTTTGCTGCTCAAAGCACGAAGCTGAAAACACCAGCCTGAAGATGACGAATGAGACTTCGTCAAAACGTTGCCAAGACACTTCCAATTTTACGTGGGAGAAAACCCGAACAACCAAAGACCTACATATATATATATATATATATATATATATATATATATATATATATATATATACATATATATATATATATATATATACATACATTATATATATATGTCTTTGGTTATTCGGGTTTTCTCCCACATAAAATTGGAAGTGTCTTGGTGACGTTTCGACGAAGTCTCATTCGTCATCTCAGGCTGGTGCTTTCGGCTTTGTGCTTCCAGGAGCAGGAAGCACGAAGCCGAAAGCACCAGCCTGAAGATGACGAATGAGACTTCGTCGAAACATCGCCAAGACACTTCCAATTTTACGTGGGAGAAAACCCGAATAACCAAAGACCTACATACAAACACCCGCGAAAACCTCAGAAAACACACACATATATATATATATATATATATATAAATTCAAAATGACAGCTATGTGAATACTTACTGCCAGCTCCAGTTTGGCCAAATTATCATGCTGATGAGCTGGTATTCGTTCTCCACCACACAAATAATGCCTCTTTTAGCAAAATCTCAAGAGAGAAAGTCAAGAGGTATTCTCCAATATGACCTGACATATGTAATATGTTTTTAAATTATTTATCACTGCTTTGCGAAGGACTGGGTATATTCAGCCGCTAGGAGTTTAGCAGGAAAAGAGAATGTGAAGAACTATTGGATTTGAGACTCATTTCTAAAAGGAAAAATAATACTAATAGTATGTTGAAATTGTCTGGCAAATCTCCCAAAGTTCTTGTTTTGTGTTTTCTTGTATACATACAGAATAAGAGAGTTGGAAGGGACCCTGGAGGTCATCTAGTCCAACCCCCTGCTCAAGCAGGAGATCCTATACCATTTCAGACAAATGGCTGTCCAGTTTCTCCTTAAAAACTTCCAGTGTTGGAGCATTCACGGCTTCTGGAGGCAGATTGCTCCGTTGGTTAATTGTACTCACTGTCAGGAAGTTTCTCCTTAGTTCTAGGTTGCTTCTCTCCTTGATTTGTTTCCATCCGTTGCTTCTTGTCCTGCCTTCAGATGCTTTGGAGGATAGCTTGACTCCCTCTCCTTTGGGGCAGCCCCTGAGATATTGGAGCGCTGCTATCATGTCTCCCCTCGTCCTTCTCTTCATTAAACTAGACAAACCCAAATTCTGCAACCGTTATTTATAGGTTTTAGCCTAAAGTCTCCTAATCATCATTGTTGCTCTTCTCTGCACTCTTTCTCAGCATCTTTTTCATATTGTGGTGGCCAAAATTGGATAGAGTATTGCAAGATATTGAGTCTCTGGAAACAGTGCTTCTTCTGTAAGACATCCTGTGTTTTTAACATCTTATGCTTTGGAGCTTCACCATTTCTTCTGAATTGTGCTAAGGTTGCAGCTGCTACTCATGCTAGCTACTACTCTTTTTGGGGGGGGGGGCAGTTTGTCCACAGATGGAGAAAATCCCACAATCAACAACACTGATGATGTTACTTAGCTGGGTCATGAAACGTCTGCGAGAAAATCACCAAGCTCAGAGAGCACCAAGGACCCCACAGTCCTCCTCCTCCTCTCTGCATCCCCCACTCCCTTCTAGCACTGCTGATGTTACCTAGTTTGGGTAATGAAACGTCTGCATGGAATCAACCCAGCTCAGAGAGCACCAAGGAACCCCCTCATGTCAGCCAGAGCTACAAATAGCCTCTTCTATGGAAACATATGTTTTCGTTTCTCAGAGGCTCCCCAGCTGTCTATAGATCCCTATCCGAAAAAGCCCCCTGGATTAATTCCTTCAGGGGATCATCCTAATTTCAGTTCAGTGAAAGTTAGGGAGATTCTGCATAGCTTGAGAGTACGAGACAAGACAAGACACCCAAACACACTTGTGGGTTATCTTGTCACCAAAATTCAAATAGATCACATTTCAGCAATACCATTCACTTTCTCTTATTCTCTTATCGAACAGAATGAAAGCTGGTTAAAAAAGAGCCTTCCTTCCTTCCTTCCTTCCTTCCTTCCTTCCTTCCTTCCTTCCTTCCTTCCTTCCTTCCTCTGTTCATTTCCCTTCCCTTCCACTTTTCTTCCTCTCCTCTCCTATCCTCCCCTCCCCTCGCCTTCCTCTTTCCCTTTTCTATTTCCTTCCCTTCCCTATATTCTTTTCCATTTCCTTCCCTCTTCCTCTTCCCCTCTCCCTTCCCAAATGGGTGTATCCCACTTTTCTTCCTTTCCTTTCCTTTCCTTTCCTTTCCTTTCCTTTCTCTTCCTTTCCTTTCCTTTCCTTTCCTTTCCTTTCTCTTCCTTTCCTTTCCTTTCCTTTCCTTTCTCTTCTTTTCCTTTCCTTTCCTTTCCTTTCCTTTCCTTTCTCTTCCTTTCCTTTCCTTTCCTTTCTCTTCCTTTCCTTTCCTTTCCTTTCTCTTCCTTTCCTTTCCTTTCCTTTCCTTTCCTTTCTCTTCCTTTCCTTTCTCTTCCTTTCCTTTCCTTTCCTTTCCTTTCCTCTCTTCCTTTCCTTTCCTTTCCTTTCCTTTCTCTTCCTTTCCTTTCCTTTCCTTTCTCTTCCTTTCCTTTCCTTTCCTTTCTCTTCCTTTCCTTTCCTTTCCTTTCCTTTCCTTTCTCTTCCTTTCCTTTCTCTTCCTTTCCTTTCCTTTCTCTTCCTTTCCTTTCCTTTCCTTTCTCTTCCTTTCCTTTCCTTTCCTTTCTCTTCCTTTCCTTTCCTTTCCTTTCCTTTCCTTTCCTTTCTCTTCCTTTCCTTTCCTTTCCTTTCCTTTTCTCTTCCTTTCCTTTCTCTTCCTTTCCTTTCCTTTCTCTTCCTTTCCTTTCCTTTCTCTTCCTTTCCTTTCCTTTCCTTTCTCTTCCTTTCCTTTCCTTTCCTTTCTCTTCCTTTCCTTTCCTTTCCCTTTCCTTTCTCTTCCTTTCCTTTCCTTTCCTTTCTCTTCTTTTCCTTTCCTCCCCTTCCCCTTCCTCTTCCTCTTCCCTTCAGCAGTTCTGCTCAAAATTTATCCCAGATAAATTCATACCATTAAATTTCTACCCTGCGTCCTCCCCCCCCCAAAAAACCCCTGGGGAAATCTCAGAAAGCCCACAGTGGCGTGACAATCAGATGTAGAAAAACTAACATTGGATGGAGAAAAAGAGTGGGTGGAGCCAGCATTTGTTCGAGTTCACGGACTTTCTAGAGATGCAGCACTTTTAATTCAAATGTATACTAGTAGGGTGGTGGAAATGGAGGATGAAGACAAAATATTATATTACCAGAAAGTGCCACGTTGCTGCTAAAGTTCGTAAGTATCATTTGGGTGTCTCATAGGTTCCGTGAGATGGGACACAAATGACTGTACCTGATCCATAATCTCTCCCTTCTCCCACAGGATTCTCACGGTTTCCATGCATTACACCAGGGGTCCCCAATCCCCGGGCTGTGGACCAGTACCGGTCTGTGGCCTGATAGGAATCGGGCCATGCAAGTGATAGGCAAGTGAGCAAAGCTTCACCTGCACGTGCACAGGATGTAGGTTGCATGCAAAATCATCCCCCCCACACACACCTCCAGTCCCTGAAAAAATTGTCTTCCATGAAACTGGTCCCAGTGCCAAAAAGGTTGGGGACCACTGCATTGCACCAAGTCATGTCACTTATACAATCCCTCTCATTATTTGTTCAGAAGATTTGATATGCATAGACAAATTTGTTCTAGTGGTTAAGGCACCAGGCTAGAAACCAGGAGACTGTGAATTCTAGACCTGCCTTAGCATGAAAGCCAGCTGGGTGACTTTAGGCCAATCACCAGGAGAAAGTGAATTCTAGTCCCGCCTTAGGCATGAAAGCCAATTGGATGACTTTAGATCAATCACCAGGAGAATGTGAATTCTAGTCCCACCTTAGGCGTGAAAGCCAGCTAGGTGACTTTAGGCCAATCACCAGGAGAAAGTGAATTCTAGTCCCGCCTTAGGCATGAAAGCCAATTGGATGACTTTAGATCAATCACCAGGAGAATGTGAATTCTAGTCCCTCCTTAGGCGTGAAAGCCAGCTGGGTGACTTTAGTCCAATCACCAGGAGAAAGTGAATTCTAGTCCCGCCTTAGGCATGAAAGCCAATTGGATGACTTTAGATCAATCACCAGGAGAATGTGAATTCTAGTCCCGCCTTAGGCGTGAAAGCCAGCTGGGTGACTTTAGTCCAATCACCAGGAGAAAGTGAATTCTAGTCCCGCCTTAGGCATGAAAGCCAATTGGATGACTTTAGATCAATCACCAGGAGAATGTGAATTCTAGTCCCGCCTTAGGCGTGAAAGCCAGCTGGGTGACTTTAGTCCAATCACCAGGAGAAAGTGAATTCTAGTCCCGCCTTAGGCATGAAAGCCAATTGGATGACTTTAGATCAATCACCAGGAGAATGTGAATTCTAGTCCCTCCTTAGGCGTGAAAGCCAGCTAGGTGACTTTAGGCCAATCACCAGGAGAAAGTGAATTCTAGTCCCGCTTTAGGCATGAAAGCCAATTGGATGACTTTAGATCAATCACCAGGAGAATGTGAATTCTAGTCCCGCCTTAGGCATGAAAGCCAATTGGATGACTTTAGATCAATCACCAGGAGAATGTGAATTCTAGTCCCGCCTTAGGCATGAAAGCCAATTGGATGACTTTAGATCAATCACCAGGAGAATGTGAGTTCTAGTCGTGCCTTGGGCATGAAAACCAGCTGGGTGACTTTGGGCCAATCTCCCTCTCTCTCTATCAGTTCAACCCACCTCATAGGGTTGTTGTTGAGGGAAAACTAGGAGAAGGAAAGAGTATTAAGTACATTCGCTGCTTTGAGTTAGTTATAAAAATAATAAAGGCATG